>NC_140299.1:34202405-34362286 GCF_964211825.1 Aythya ferina
GGCCCAGGCACGTCAAGAGGTGCCCATGCAAGCACCAATTTGTGCCCAAGCTCACCTGGCAGAACTTGTGTCCACTGGTAGGGCCAAACTGGCAAATAGCACTCCAGGAGCTACCTGCAAACCAGTTTTACATATAAAGATGAACAAGTAATAGAATGTGCCTGCATTCATCACCAAAGTTTCCTTGATCATCATCTGTGAAATTTTCCCCTATTTTCCTTTCTTTTCATGAATTACTCCCCCAGGTTGTGAGTGATAGGTACCGGAAAAAAAAAAAAAAAAAAAAAAAAACAATTCACCAAACACCAGGACAGGGCTTCAGCTGATATAAACTGTCATTGCTTAAAGAGGTCATGAGTGATGACTGATTTAAACTATTCAAAAATATTCCTACGTAGGCAGTTGTGTGATAATTTGCTAATGCCTGTCAATGACCAGTAGAATAAAAACATCCTTTGTAGGGGAGGAATAAATCACCACCACTGCCAACCCCATGCTACATTAGCTCAGTTCGGATTCACTCGTGACAGTACATTGAAAACTGTGGCAGTTATTGCATGATGGGGGTTGTAACGGGAATCATAGCCCTTGAGGAGGTGAGGTGAATCCATTAGTTAATTTTCCATTGTGCCTTTGTGATATTATCTATTATTATGGAAGAAATACCTACACCTTGCTTTCGCACAAAAATTTTCCAGATAAACATTATATCAGAAAAACTGCAGAAAGCAAAACAACAATATTTAAAGCATTTCAAGCTGAGATTTGTAAGCAGCACTACTTTTCAAATTTTGTAATTACCCTTCCAAGCTGATACTCAAAAAACCCCCAAACTTCTAGAAATCCATAGCATAATATAGTACATTAAAAAGCATTCTATATATACATATACACACTCACACTTACATACATGCTTACACAGAGTGTAAGTGCCTAGTGCCTATACTGTCATACATGTATGTACTCAAATGCCTAAGAAGTATTTAAAATTATCTTGAGATTGAGTAGCTACATTTGACAGGCTCCCAACCTGTGTGCTTTACACGAATGACCCCCATTAATTGTTGTAGATAATCCTGCACATGAAAGAGGAGGGAATCAGATATATCACAATTATGCTGATTTGTTTACACATCTATTTAGATACACACACCCCTACTGTTACCATAATTCATTATATGCCAACAGATGTAAAGGATAATAACAAGTAATGGATTAATGTACCAAAAGCTGTGGGATTTGCTGAGGAGTGGGGAGGAAGGTATTTTTTCACCCATTTTGGGGGTGGGCTTCTTTTTGCTTTCTATATTTTTGTTTGCTTTTTTGTTTTTGCACACAAAATAAACTGTCTTTTGTGAAAACGTTTCCTAATTATTTTGGTATTTAGTTTAGAAATATGATGGTTTATATCTTACCTTCATGTACGTTAGTGACCTAAATCTACACGGGCTTATTAGTCACAAATGTCTCTGTTAATACTATGGTTATTCGTTGCTCAAAACCACCACCTCTCACAGCACCATTTTCTTTGTATTAGCCAGTAAGTCCCCTGAAATACGATGTTTAATTCTGCAAGTAACATTTTCATTTTTAAAACCTAAAATCAGTATTCTCTTAAATTTGTAAACACTTCGCATTTGACAGCACAACATCGTCATTCCAGGTGCTTAATTAGAGTAGCTCCTAAATTCAACTTACATTAAAGATAATCTAAATGTGTACTGGAGAAATATTACACACATTTTGATCAGATTCTGTCACATATTCCTCTGGAGGCCCGCTAAAACAGATATTGTAGCTCAATGTAAATTTTTAATGTGGTGTAGGGGAAATAATTAAAATGTTACCTTTGCCAAGTAATTCCCAATGTATCCTCACTGGCACTGGGGTATAAATGCCTGCCGTTTTGATTCATGGTCCAGTCACAAATCCTCAGCTGTCAATTGAAACCTAGCAGTCAGATATGGATCGAGCAGTACTACAGTTTTTAGTATTTAAATGAATACATGCAAAATAGTATTGTACATGGCAAAAGCCTTACTTTCCCAAGAAGAAACTTAAAAAAAAAAAAAAAGGAAAACAAACAAAAATAACTTACTCTAAAAATAAATGCCTATAGATTTGCTTAAGATAATGCTATTTTAATATGCTCCTCTATTAATAAAGCGTAAAAGAGTAACTAGTGTTTAGCACATAACAATTAGCCATTATTAGATTACAAATTGAGCTGGAATAAAAGGAAATGTTAATATTCAATAGTGAAATATTTTAAGAAAGAAAATATAAATGCTGTTTTCTTTAAGCAATGCTCTAAATTGTGTATTAAATAAAGGTCTAATATAGTAAATATCTTGTAGCATGCATTTTGTGAAACATAGAAGACATGCAATTTATAGAAATATTGTCCAAATTAAACAAACTGTATGTCCTTATCTTGCTATTTAAGAAGGGTAAAGGTATTTTGTAATTGAATTTTATTAATTTAGTGTTACAGAAAGCAGTATTACTTAGCAAGAGGTGATAAAATAATCTAATCTTGGTTTAGGCTCAGAATAATAACATTTAAAAAACTTTATTGCTTTTTAGTAAAACGAAGAATGTACTAAATGTAAGCTGAAACAAATTCTTCCCAGATCTTCAAATCATCAGTTCTTCTCATGGATTGTTCTAGCAACCCTGTTATAGCTTTGCTTGTGTAACAGCTGCTCTGTAGTGTTAGCAGATTTATTGAAAAGATATACGACTTATTTTTAAGTTTAAGAAAGTGAACTTATCTGGCTTGCAAAGCAAGCATACAATTTAACCTCTGTATAGTCATGCTATATATAAATTGCTGTACCATTATGTATGATACAGAACTCTGAATTGAAGATAATGTTGTTTCTGAGTTTAATTACATTCAGTGCATTCTGGTTTTCTCTATTCATATTCACAGTCTTCAGACAGCACAAGCTACAGCAAAGAAACTACAATATTTTCACAGGAGCACAGTTAATTGCAGCCTTTTCCTGAAAAATACAAATGCTAAGGACAAGACAATATTGCAAACCTGACCCTGTCTGGCTGTTACACTCATAAGCTTCCTGCTGTTAAGGTCTGAGAAATGGAAATGTTAGCCTCTGTTGTTTTCATAGGGATTGTTATTTGTTTGTTATCTAAAGAACTCTAAGGGACCTTCTAAAGGCCATTAAAAGCATGACTAAACCACATGAAATTAACCAGAAAAGGAAATATGCATGCAGAAAGTTTGCTAGAGGTAACTGTGAATAATACAATAAATATGTTTAAAGAAAGGAGTAAGTAAATGTTTGGTTTATTCACTATGCAAAACCGTATTGTAAACCAAATTTTAATATTGAAGATGTAGTAAAATGTCACCTCAGTTACTTGTACAGAAGCTGTATTTTTGTTATAATGCTTAAGAATATGATAAACTTCATTACAGAAGCACATTTTAAAGCTTTATAACTTAACTATAAAAAGTCATTTCAAGCTGAAATATAAGCCTGAAAAAGTAAAAAATACATAAACCTCTTATTCTTTCATAATATATATATGTGCATATATATATATATATGTATATATAAATAAAATCTACAAATAAAAACTCTTCAGGATTATAAGCATAAAGAAGACTAAAATCCCAAACTCAGTGTTACCAAATCATTTTTTGCCCTTAGGTCTAGCTCAGAAACATGGCAATTAGTTTGCAATAGAACCTGGTTGCATTTGCCATATGGGGAAAACAGTTTACATTACATTTTAGTAAAATCAGCTACTACACTAAACTGTGATATTCTGCCCACAGTCGGAATGAAAACTTTTCATATGTACAGTTAATATATTAAAGTTATCAAAAACAAAAACAAAAACAAACAACAACAACAACAACAAAAGATCCAGGATGTCATTTTAAATCTATTTCATAAATGTTAGAAATAACATAGTTCATATAATGTAAAGTCATATATGCTGCAATACTTATACAACTAAATCCTGACATGGTAATTATAGAACATACACCTTTTATACATGCTGTAGACCCATTATATGCACATGTATATGAAGATTTATGCTGGGCCAAATCTACAGTTATTGTAAGTGAAGCACTATTCACTGAACCAGTGGTGTCTTCTTGTGGTGCTGAAAATGACACAAACCACTGCAGGTCTGCCTGATAACCACTTCTATGACAAGCCTAGGACTGCATCAGTTGCACTGTAAACCATCTTCCCTGTGTTAAAAACTATTGCTCTGCATTTTTCTGCCAGCTTACATAGCTGCCATGTTGTCTCTAAAAGGTGACCTGCCAGGAAAATCTTTTTTTCCACCATCAAATAAAGTTTCCTCTCACAAATCACTCCTGTTTGGAGACCAGGATGTCTAAGAAAACAGGCCAGGATTTAGAAATATAAATTGGAAAGTATTTGGACATATCTCTTTCACAGACTACATCTGCATCTCTCACGTGTGTTGAGTGCTTTCTGTGTAAAAAGGCTGGAAAAGCTTAAAAGACCTCTATGAGCTCTGGCTCCATGTGATAGAAGAAGACATCTACTTACAACTGCACCTGGAAGGCTGCTTTTGGAGGACGTCCAGGCAGCACAGTAGGGAAAGCCTGGGAGCATAGATCTGTCTCAAGTACCTAGCTTTGGAAGGATGTAGGGCAATTCAGTACAGTATTTTGAATGCTATGTGTTGTCTGGAGTCATACTGAAAGCTTTCTGGCCAGATGTAGTCCTCAGAATAATTTGGGTGACCTCTAAAAGTATGCCACAGTGTTAGCTGGAGATGAGAAGGCACATTCAGTCTCATCTACAATTATCCACCTAAAAGAGTTTTGGTGCAGGAAATGCGAAAGGGAGAGGCAGGAAACTACTTGCAGGTAACTTTAGAAAACTTAGATTTCTCAGTAGAGGGACTTAGGAAATAGTCCCCATGAGACAGTTAATAAATACTGAAAAACACTAACTTTCTCAAAAATATACTGTGGATGCAAAATAAATGACCTGATTTTGCATGTGGCATGGTAAAAAGTCTTTTGTAGAAGACCTCTGGAAGTGGCCTTCACTTCAGTCCCACGGCTTTCCCATTTTCAGACAGGCAAGCAACAATAACACCTTCTATCCACAAAACATTGTCAATGACTTTTTATTTTTCTCTCACCTAACCATAGAGAAGAAAGAACATGGATCTGTATGCTGAGGAGTAAAAGGATGTCCAGCTTTGCAGTAGACCTGGAAACCTCACATGCAGCCTAACCTTTCCCCAATGTGTGGAGCTGCAGCAGTTTCTCACCCTGGGATACATCGTTACTTACAAAGTAGCAGGGAGCTCAAAGTCTGCACTAACAACTACGTGGCATGCAAGTATTTCTTGCATTTATAGAAGACATTGCTACTCCCTTACCCACCTCAGCAGTATCATGGGCAGGAGCCAAAGGTCCACGCAACAGCACAGCAATAGAACAAGTGCTTCTCCTAACTCTGCCACTTGCCTGAAAGTCATCCCACCCCCCTACTGCTGTTTTGCCCTCTGTAAAATGCCAGAGGAGTGATTTTGTTTTGCACTTTCCAGTGCTTTGAGACATACTGATGTGAAGCTCTAGCCAAGAGACAGACTTTGCTATAACCACCCTTTCAGTTTAAATTGGGCAGCTTCCAAGTACAACTACCCTGCAGAGTTTTAAGTATGCAAATCCTATGTACATTATGATCCCATAGTCAACAGCTCAAACTTTAAGCATAGACTGAATAATTTTAGGGGTTAATATTTAAGCAGGTTTTGTATTCTCCTATTGAAAAGGTGAACCATCAAAGAAAAATGTTCATTCCAAGCTCCTGTAATCACTAGAGAAAGTAAATAAGTATTGTAGAAAGTGTAACTGGAGACGCTGCTATAGTTTTTATTAGTTTAAAAAAAAAAAAAAAAAAAAAGCCAACATAAAAATGAACATTTGCATATTGTCATTGTTTTTACTGAAACTTCCTTTAAATGTGTTTCCTTTTCAGCAAGCATATGTGAAAAATGACCTCTTATCCATTTACATACCTCCCTGGTGGTCATGTGACCAAGTTTTACGTCAAACTGTCAATTATGATAAGGGACACAATAAGAACAGCTTAAGTGTTGATAACCTGTTTCCTGGCTTTGCTGAGAAGTTCTGTTTAAGAGTCCACTTGTGTTCTTCTTTCAGCCCTCTGCTGAAAGCAAAAGTAACATCCACCCAAAACATTTTAAAAACAGATACTCTGTTTTCAGTGGACCTTTGAGTTTACAACTTCCATGATGAATAGTATGAAGAGAATTCCATTTAGAACTGTGGGATTCAGTAACTAAAGGATGCATCTGGTAAGAACAACTTCCTACCAAAAAGGCAGGCTACTCTGGCAGTAGAAAACAGCTTTTTAGAGACCTGAAGTGTTTCTTATTATTATATATATTGCAAATGTTTCACTCATAAATGTCAAAGCTGTGTGACAATCATGCATAACATATAGCACACCCAGAAACTTCAATCTCTATCAGAAACCATGCCATTGTACTAATTAGTGCATGGGCTTGAGGAGTTTATTAGTTCCTTGACAATTGGGCCAGCATTAGCTATCACAGTGTTTGTGACAGACAGTAACATTTTAGAGTCTGTTTTCACAGACCTTAATAACTAACCTGTTTATCTATATTTCCTAATGTAAAATAGAACCACAATCACCCATAACAGCCTCCAGAGTTCATTAAAATTAGATAAAGGGTCACAAAATAAAACCCAACAGCTACATTTCAGAAAAAAAAAAAAAAAAAAAAATTATTTGTGAACATACTTATCTGTACTTCCAATAAACACAAATGTCTGTCTGTCTATCTACCCATCCATCCATCTTTTCATATGGTTTTCACAGGTAAAGTCCGTAACTACTATTTCTAGTAACATCCTAACTTTAGAGACAGAAACAATATTAATCTGTATGTAAACATGTATAATTTCAAGAACCTAATAAGTTCACAAAATTGAGAACAGTAACACAAAGCTATAAAAATGTCATAACCAGGAGAATTCTTCTCATTAAGATTTTTGTTACTGAACTAATGATCTCTATATCAAAATCATATAGCCACAAGAATAGAGACACAACTTGTAAAAAGTTGAATTTGATGAAGTTACAATTTGTTGCTTCTTCCTCTAATATAGTCTTAGAAACCATAGATCTTCAGTGTAGATGCATAGATAAACTGTGAGCAAAAGTGTGGGGGAGTGGAGGATGGGGGTGAGGAAGGTGTTCCCTACCATTATGAAGATTACCTCACCTTTCTTTTATGCATAGTTCAGTTAAGATGTTTTTCAGCATGGATAATGAGCACCAGGCACTACATTCAACTTCATAAAATAGCCCCACCAACCATCAAAAGCAAAATTAAGCAAAACAGTCTCAATCAGGTACTAGTTCCTATCACTTCCCTTTCCTCTCCCTATAGTTCCCTTCCTGCAGTGGCATTAATAACACTTAAAAATATTCAGAAGCTGTTGCTGAGTTGAGTAAAGCAACCCAAGTGGTCATTAGTGATTTATAATTGGAATTTCAGGGGAGCTGTCGTGACATGATTTTTTACAATAAAATGCTAAGACATATGTGACTCTCTAGCTGCCACTCAAGCAAGAAATTTGTTTAGTAACTGTTAATGTCAGAGTATAGAAATACCTGGCATTTCAAGTCAGGTAACAGGAAGACCTACCAGCAGTTAGAGCTGAAATCAGTCTGCATTATTATAATTCCTCATTAGAGCCTTGTCTTCCTAACTATCAACACAGCATGCTAAGTAACGCATGCAACAGAATATTTTTCGCTGTATCCAAACTGTTCCCTTAAATGCAATTGTGGATTGTCTTTCAAAATTTTATTTAGCGCTTCCCATCTAAATGTGAATATTCCAGGCAGGTTATGCTATAAATTGTTTATTGGAAGTTCTAGCAAACTATCACTTTGCCATAAGACTTTGTGTTAAGTACACGTTACAAACTGTAGATGTAACTTTTGAATTTATTGTGATTACTGTACCTTAAGTAGGCTATATCCTGGCTCTATTTAACAACAACAGAAATGTATTCAACAGTACATGCCAATATTTCTCATAACCAAAAAAAAATAAATCTTCATAAAGACTCCTCCAATTAAGTAAAAAATGTAGCAGTGACAATATTTATTCTTGAAGGGTCAATGTACATTACAGGGTACAGTGAATGTTTAAAGGACCTTTCTGGAACTAAAACCATTGGCTTTCTAATTTAGAATTTCTCTCAGCTAACACAGAATGATTGATTGTCTTTATTTCATGTACCCCTTGATTTTCCTTTCCATTCATCACGAGCTGCTTTAAAGCAAATGCATTTAAAACCTGCCACAAGAAGAGTGGTCTCTTAAATTGTTGTAAAGTAATGAAAGGACACAGTAAATCAATCTAATTTCTGCCTTACCAAAGGATAACCTTTACTCCATTGAAGTTGTTTAGACAATTTCAGTGCTCAACCTCAGTTTCTGGGTAATAAACATATATGGCACCATCACCTCTGAAATCTCTTTATCATTTAAGTGGGTAAAGGTGACTAATTTATTAGAAACATATATTTGCACTTACATGTTTGTATTTACCCACTTGAAAAAGCTTTGTTATTAAAGTTTATTGTTCCTTCAGATAGTTTAAAACAGTACACACTATTCCCTAATTTTATACATATTACTTGTGTAACAATTCACACACACACACATCAAACACACTCAGGCAAGCGTACATATATATTCATTGCATAAGTAAGAAAATAATAAAAAAATTTGCAACAAAAAGAAAAACATGGCACAATTTTTCAATTTACTATATGTCTCAATTAATATAACTAGAGTATGAAGCTATGTGCTTCAGAAGGCAGAACTCTGGTTTTGCACAGTGGCATTGAAGAATTTTTCTGTTTATGAAATGTATGCAAGACCTAATTTATTTTCCCCTTTCACCTACACCATCTGGCCACACATTTCACCATGAAAGGGAATATAAGACATGGTGCATGTAAACACCAAAAACTGTGATGGTCCCTGAGGTCCCTCTTACTTTTATGTTCCTATGACACCGCTAAAATCTCCAGATTTATTTCATTCTATGCAAGGCAAAAATATATAGGAGATGCATGAAATAAGCATTATATAATGTATGTGTTATGAACTCAGCCAAGAGAAAATTAAATGTGTTTCTGCTAACTTCTGGGCATGCAAGAAGTTTGTAACTCTTTTGATGAACTTGGAAAAAGGTAGAGTGGGTTTAAGCAATAGCAATTTTTAGGGGGAAAAAACGTGTCCATACACATGTAGTGAAAAATTTTTATTTTTTTTTCTCACATCCATAAATTAACTGGATGTCACAATTTTCAAAGGATACTGCTTAAGACATCACATGGGAAAAAAATAATCCAGAAGCTACATTGCACTGCTTAAAAAGAGAGATCTTAGGTATGTTTCAAGATACAATAAATTATATTTTGTGATATTATATATCTGTCAATAAGAGCCATGTTATAGTAATTATAACACATTTCATAATACAAAAACCTTTGAGAGGCTAACAAAAAAAAAAAAAAAAAAGACAAAAACAAAAACACACACAAAAAAAAAAAAAAAAAAAAAAAAAACAGAAAAATTACTGAAAAATCAATGGCTGGCAAAACCACTAATTGTCATTTGGTATTTTCATAAATGTGGACAGATGTTTCCAGTTAGGTCTCAGTGGTTAAAAAAAGTTGGCAAAGTGTCAGCTATCTTTAAGCTATCATCTTTATGATTTTCTCTGAACTCTGCATGTGTGACCTTTAAAACGGCCATACTGCCACCTTGTCATGGGAGTGGGTAGGGATAGGGAGTTCCAGACGAAGCACACATCAGCTATATCATGGCAAACCAAGAAAAGCTAGGTTTTACTCAAAAATGAAACAGGCATGTGTACCAGCAGCTGACAGGAACCTGAGACTGAGAAAAATATACAGTACAATAAATATTGAGGACTATTTAACAGCCCCTTTGTTACTGCCATATTTTTTTCCTTACACACTGTTAATTTCAAACTACTCTACTGTTAAGATCTAGGAGTGACACAAAAACACGTCATAAAATATGTTAAATTTCTGAAGATCCCAAATATATTCCTGTTACTAGCAACATAGGTTTTCTGTATGTGCATGGACTTGCTATTGGTTACAGATAATTTGTTTGTAAACCATCATTAATCTCGGCTGCATATTTTCACAGTTTGGGTAAACACTTCATTTGCATTAAATTTACAGCATTAATGAGATGTGAAATTTAAAATGCTGCTTGAAACATAAATGATGTAAAAAATTAGAAATATGTTTTTATCATGTTTGAGATCAGCAGACCAATGTACGCCTATTACAGTAGAAATGGTGATGTGTTGCACTGAGAATTTGGTTTTATAACTAATTTCCTAGAAATAAAATAGATTTTTTTCTAAACATCTGCAAAAAATATAGCTTGAGAATTTTAAGTTGGACATTTCCCTTTAGAAATTTTGCTTAATTTATTTTGAAATGTTTATTTTTTCCTTATAGACCTCATTCTCACTCCTAAAATTGGGATTACTATGTTGTGAGAAAAGAATAAGGAAATACTAGTCCACACAGTCTTGCTAAAGTTTACATGTATGAGCTCTTGAAAAATGGAGCAATTGGAATAAATATGATAAAAAGTTCCTTAAGATGTCACAATTCCAATAAATAAAGTATATGCTAAATTCATGTTTCTTAAATGATTCAGTTTTGGTTGGAGTAAACTGCATCTTCAGATGACAAATACTAAAACCTTTAAGATCTTATTCTAATCCAAGATAACAGTGGCAACATGTAGAAAGAATATATAAAGCTTCTCTATATCGTTACACCTATGTGAAACTTGCCCACCTGTTGCTGGTGTAGGAAGGATGGGTCTCTTGGGCTTAGTCCCACATATCGATTGGCTTGGGATGTGCCTGAGGCTGTGTAGGCTGATTAAGGAAGAACAGAACAGATTGATAAAAATACCGACCTATCATAACTATTACCCTGTGCAGGTACAGTACAAATATGAGAGATCCAGAGTTATGATTATGCAAAATATAGGATGTGTCTGTTTTTTCTTAATTTAAGCTTTAATAGAATGCAAAAGAAAAGTTGGGCCCAAGTCAGAAAGGCACGTGAAAATTCCTATAAATGTCAATGGAAACTGCATGTAGAAATCACAGTGTTCATTCCCGTTATAAAAAAGTTTTTCTGCTTAACATATATATATATATAAGTAATTAAATGAAGTATGTTTCTGAAAGAATTACAAGGCTGCTTCTCATTTGCATGACAACTGTCTAAGGCAGTGATTAAATCATTGGGATTACTATGTTGTGAGAAAAGAATAAGGAAATATTAGTCCACACAGTCTTGCTGTTGTGAATGCCCATCATGAAGTTTTAAGAGAACAACAAAAAATAGAAGTTCAGATAGTGGGGTAGCATGACATTATTCTTTAGAGTCCTTTGGACAAAGGACATAATGTGATCAGTATTTTCATGAGTGAGAGCTAACTTTTACTGTGCAAGATAATATTAAATATTCATCTCCGTTATGCATCAGGGAACAATATTTTTGCAGATGGGGGACAATTTAGGGAAGTCTCTTGCTTCTCTGCTACAGAAACTTAAAGAAATCCACTTCTGAGGTGTAAGAGGATGTAGGCGATGCTGGGATTAGTTACACAATATGGATCCTTCATCTGTAGGTCACATTCCTCTCTGGTTTCTGTTGGTAATCCCTGAAGGCAGTGGCCTTCTCATGGCTTTTGGTGGCACTTATGAAACGGGGTATGTGATTTTACTCCACTCTGGTGTGGAGATGTCCACTCTGCGACTTGCAGCATCATTGCTTGGAAACTTGCTAGCAGACAAAGCATAACTAATAAAACTGAACAGACAAACCAGTGAGGACCTAGATGAGAGTAGTTACTAAATATTTCCATTAATATTACAGTCATATTGCATATATAAGCAAATTACATCTGTTTAAAAATAATAATGGTACTGTCTTTCAGTAATAAAAAGGCTTTATTTAAAAACTTTATTGAAAAACTACCATAAAAATAATGAATCAGATAGTAGAAAGAATTTATGGTGGAAACCACAAGGCTTCCCAAATATTATCAAAATTTGCTGTTCTCATTTAAAATAATTCTGCTGTTACATTTCAGAATGAAAAGCAGTGCTAATCATTTGTCATTTTAGTCTCATCAGACTGAATAATAATGATAACTTGTTGGGCAAGCATATATTTCATATATGTTTTGATCAATTAATAAGTTTTTGCAAATAAAAGTAAAATTATGCCTTAAAACAATTTAGCATATTAATACTTCCTGTGGCAGGTGTATTAAGATTGATGTGATCTGTATAGATTCATATATAATTTATGTATTAGTAGCGTGTGATCCCTCATTTATGCAATTTTCTTCATCAGCAAGCCAAGAGAACTTTTCCCTTCAACCCAAGTCATCAACCCAGTTTTAAAAGGTTTTACAAGGTAGGTGCACAACTGCACTGCTCTCAGAAGCACAGCATGCTGAACATGTAGCATTTATATGCCATTTTGTGCAGAATTGGCACATTCTATTTAAAATTCTACAGTTTTTTTTTCTTATTATTATTTGCATGCTCTAGTGGCAGACATTGGATCGTTAGGCAAAAAGTTGCTTAGGTACTTCTGTGGAAGCATGAAGATTCAAATATAACATGGAAGCATTATTTCAAATACTGAAGCAGAGATTTGCTAAGGTTCACAGGGTAATTTCAGTGCCTAAGTTCCAATGAAATTCAAAAGAAACTGAATGACAACTTCATTTGAAAATATAGTCCAAATTTTCCCATTACTAGTGGGACAATAATTAATGAACAGATTAGCTTTGCTTTCCCGTAGTAATCAGTAATATAGTCAGATTACCAGCCAGCATCCCAGTGCAGACTTGACACAGTATTTGTTCTTTTTACCATTTGTATTGGAGACTCTGACCTCATCTGAGGCATATATTTGGGTCAGGCACACTCGTGTCAAACAGGAAAAAGGTTGAAATCATGAATATTTGAAACTATGCATGAATTTGATTTTCTCACCTATTCTAGACCAAAAATTTAGAGCAACAGCTTCTAAATTTCTTAAGGTTTGCTGTTAAAACTAACTCTTCTCAAGAAGTACAAGAACTGCACCAATGCCACCAGACAGGGGACATTGTACCACTTAACCCTGTAACAAATTTTCTGCTATACTAAAAGAACAGATAAAACACTTCCACAAATCTACCTATGTATTTTTATAATTAAGCAGTAATTTGTACAGAAGTTACTTCTAACCTTTTATAATAAACACATAACCAGTTTAACTTTAAATCTTGAACACATATGCATTAAGTCTCATCTTTGCTTCCTGTTCTAATCAGATGGTTGAAAATAGTATATATACTTAAAAATAAAATAAAAATGTTTATGGTCTCAGTTAATGGCAATCCAAAAGTTAGGAACTAGATTCACAGTTCAAACACTAAATGATTCTAAAGTGAGTCATTTAAATGTAATGGATGCTAAGGACATTCATATTATTAATGAATGGTGACTTTTCTTCCAAATCATATGATCCTTGTCCACCGAATCATATGATCAGAAGTGTCTCCTAAAAATCTTCACATCTGATAAATACTGGCAACACATCTCCAGTCAAAATAAAAGTTCAAAGACAACAGATATGGAGAAGATTATGAAAAGACAGCCTGATGCATCATTGAGCATAAGATGAATAATTAAAAGAGAAAAAGTTACCCTATGTCTAACTATATCTTTGTTCGTATGTCCAAAATCGCAGTTCCATTGACAAAGATAGGATAAATAATATGGTCTTGAACTTACAGTAACAGAGCTTAAAAATTTAAAGCTCTTTTTTTTTTTATTTAATATTAATAAATAAATAAATAAGTAAAAGATCAGTGAATATACCATCCAGTGCAAAAATGACAAGGAATTAAATTTTTCTTTTGCCACATCATTTATTTTTGCTAACAATGACACAACCTATATCAGCTTGCAATTGTCATAGCTCGGATTCAGTATGCATTGAAATAAGGCTTGATTTCTGTAGGAAAGCTCATTGAGGAGCAAATTATCCAATCTCTGTTTGGAATTCCATCTGTGGGTCATTGTAATACCTTTCTGTCTCGGTGTGCTTCTCAATGTCTTTACAACGTCCACCTTAGATGAAAGATCATGTTTTCTTTTTCTTGAATAGTGGTCAAATACGCAGACTTTTCCCTTTCATTTTGGTTGTCATGCCACAAGTATTTATTCATGTAACATGATAACATTAGTCAAAATTTGGAGAGGAAAAGCTTGCAGTTGGATCACATATTTGCTCTCCATGTAAATGATGAGCATTCTCTTGGTCAAATAGTAGGAAAAGGCACCTTTTTCTGGCCTCAATTTGGTAGATTGAATCTTTGATGGACATTTTTTGTTTCCTAGAGAAATACTTACTGGTTGCTGTAGGTGAAGATGCCTCACCTTCAGTGGATGTAGTGATGGGTTTAGTATCTGTCATGGTCAGGGTCACAGGTCGCACCGCACTGTGATGGGGAGAGGGTGCCAAAACTGGAGTAAAATGGCCAGGCACTTTCCCTACTACTTGACCACTGCTGTTAGGCTACAAAACAAAACCAAAAGAATTCCTTGTGAAACAAACATATTGTGTTTAAGGAACCTACCCACCTATCTTAGGGTTTTTCAGAATGCCCATCACTGTAGTACCTATTTGCTGGAATGTGCTTTTTTAACAAATCTATGTACTTCTATGAGATCTTTTCATTATGCAGCAGAGCCCTCCACAGATAGGTATTATGTACATAAAAGCAGTACCTTTTGGTGAGTTTTCTTTCTCTCTGGATGCAGAATATATCTGACCATTTCAAAATATAGTTGCTGTTCATACAGTGGCTGTCAACCATACTAAGTCCCATGACAGCAGGATTAAATTGAGCAGGCATAGGCCATGATGTACTAACTAAGAGCAAATGAATGATGCAAAACCTCTATTTTCACATGCCATACCACCCTGGCTTGGAGAGTAACCAAGACTTGACCACAGTTGTCCACAGAGATTATACATACTGGAAGGCTAACTAATAATTCACTTTTGAGAGTAGGGGAGAGGGTTAGGATACAACTCACTGTATTGCATACATCATAACCTCTGGCCAAAAGCCACCTATCAAAAAGCATCCTACACAGAAGTGTGTCACAATGGAAACTTTGCAAGTTCAGGCTGTAGTCGACAAAGCCGCCTCTTTCAGAGATCAATTCACAGTATGTACAAAAGGAGGTCTGCATGTGACTTTATGGTACAGGTCATTAGGGTAATATTTTACCTTCTGCATATAGGCATGTCTGAATTTGGCAATGTTCACTGCTAAATGTATATATTTATACAACGTTTGAACATGCCTTAGACATTCTGCAGTACAGTAAACACTCCGGTGGTAAATAACTTGTAGCTAAAATCAGCAAGTAATCTAGTATTTTTAGTCGTACCTGAAAACTTTTGTTTTAAACTGTGTGCTCTGTGAATGATAGGTTTTTTTAAATACAGACAAACAAAATGAAAATTACTGGGAATCTTATTATCAGAAGGATATTTTCAAATTTGAGATAACTCAGAAAAGAAATGGACTGATAAAGAACTTGATTCAACTGATTCAAGGAAAGGTTAAAAGAGGTAAGCATGGCTATAATAATGAAATAATAACTGTTAGCTGAGATGATTACTGCAAGTACGTGTAGAGTATAAACACACAGAAGAGGAAGGAATTATTTGAAAAGAACAGGAAGTATAAACCAGGAGTAATGGAATGAAAGGGAGAAGGAGGAAATTTAAAATGAATAACAGGAAAAACTTCCTGGCAGTATGATCTATTAGACTTTGCAAATGCCCCCAAAGGAGACAGAGCCTCATTCTTTAGAACATCTAAAAGTAAAGTAGAAGAAAACACTGGCATAAGCACAAATGGAGACCAATCCTCTATTCACAGGAACATTGAGTGATTAGCAGATTAATTTCCCCTATAAAACGATAATGATTTATGAGTAATAATAATAAATTAAAAATAAACTGAACTGGGTATGAATGAGAAAGGGCCAACAAACTACTCCCAAATTAATCTAATTCTACTACTACAAAATGAAAAAAATTGCCTCCAAAACACAACTACGAGGTGGCTCAAAGGAGCCATGCAGTTCCAAGATCATGTAAATATATGAATTGGATGGTATTTACCACTTTTCATTAATGTTCCTAATTGCTTAAATTGAAAAGTTATTACTAGGATTTTCATAATGGGTGGGTGAATGAGAGTCATCTGTCAAAGAAGTTTCAAAATAAGAAAGCAACACTGATTCAAAGGAATGTCAATAATTTCACATTTTAAATTTCTAGATAACTGGTATGTTACCAACAGTTTTATTCACTGGGTGAAACTTAATAATTACATATATTTTCTTTTGTTATATACACTTGAAATGAAAATGAGATGTGGCAGAATATACAAAAAACAACTTCTAGAGAATAGAAAAAATGTGCTCTAAAAATTTACTCAATATCTGCTACAAATTAAATCTTTATATTACAGCAAATACTTAAAAATTAAGTGCCAATATGTTTATTTCTTTGAGATCCATCATAGCAGTGGTTTAGGGATTTTTTATCTTATGGGCTCTATTTTAAACATGTGACACCCCTAAAACTAGGGGTCTTATTGACCAGAATTCTGTCTCTACTTGCCTTAGAAGAAAGTGAAAATGTTAACTGACAAATTCATAAAATCTCTAAGAATTACACAACTTGCTCTGCTTTGGACTGGACCTTTGGTATGTTTCTGGGAAGCCTGCCATAGCGGTAAGCCCCCTCTCCTCCTGGGCAGCCATGCCATCCATGCAGTCTGATGGAGGTCTCAGTTGCATCTGGTGGCTCCCAGGTGGAGTCACAGTCCTGTGACAGAAGGATGCTTAGTTCATGTGGTATGCTAGCATACCCCAGAAACAACTGTGATTCTCTTGAAAAAAAATGATCAGCTTTTATTAGAAACTAAGAAAGAAGATTCCAAGGAATTTATGGATTAAAACAGCCAGTGTCATCAGCTTCCAAAAGCAGCTCTGTCTCCAAAGCCAGACTCAAATTAATTAAATGGACACAGCTGGAGTCCAGGACAATTTACAGCAATGTATCACCTTCTACTGTTCCCTAGTGATCCCAGTCAATAGGAATGCAATGGCTCACATGGATTCCAGCTTAGTCCATGTATATATGGTCCAAAACAGCAAACCCTTTCCTTCCTGAATTACAAGAAAAAATCCATTCTTATTTAAAACAGTATTTTCCCTACAAAACAGCAGTGCAGTACATCTCCCCACTTCATCAAAAATAAGGGTGAAATCCTGTCCTTTCTGAAAACTGTGAGGAATTTTCTAGCAATTTTATTGGATATGGTTTGTGACATCCCAAGTAACTACGTTTCTATTACTTTTTTTTTTTTTTTTAAATTATGTTATTAAATGGTAGCTATTGTTCTGTATCTGTGCTAAATGCAAAACTGAGTAAAGACATAATACAGGGAAACAAGGATCTGTTATTTCTAAACAAAAAAATCAAACAAACCTCCAAAGAAAAAGGAAAACTTGTTACTTTAGTAAGTTTACTCCGTATGGTGCTAACATTTCAAAGTCTGACTGTACTTTAGATTTCAAATGGAATTATAACTTATCTGTCTCTTAACAGTCTTATTAAATATTATCACATTTCCCTAAGTACCTTCTGTCTGCACTATATCATTTATTCTACTTTTATTTTTGTAGTCTCTGACATCTATTCCCTTCCTTTTTTAAGTACTTAATCTCTGCTTTCACATTTGTATCAAAACATCTGATTTGAAATTTTGCATTAATGTCAAGTACTGCATATTGCAGTAACTGTTCACATGCTACTGCTTGACAAGCAAGGTAGTACAGGAAGGTGACAGAGCTTGGTGCACCATGTCTAACTTCCCTTTCATACCAAATGCTTCTTGTATTTAAACATTAAACTAAACTCAGCTGTAGGTAAGCGAATACCTATCAGGACTTCTACATATATAATTCTTCTTCAAAAAACTGCTCAGCAATTTTTCAGGTGTGAACAAAGGTTTTCCATCTACCACAACTTGTCATGAGAAATGGCATATGTGAAATTCTCTTAATACTTCGGTGTGTTTCTTAGGTGTGTTATATTTGAAAACAGAATGTTTGAAAAAGCCTTGTACTCTCTCAAATTCTGTTACTCCTAACAAACCTTCTTGAACATTCATACTTGTCCTTCTTGCTTGCAGTGAGCAACAGTGAAGCAGTTATAAGTTTAAGTTACTTAAGTTGTTTAAGTTACTGTAATTAGTTTGCAGCCTAAGATTATGAAATAATCTTAAATAAACAGATAATTTAATTGTCTCAGAGTTATTGTTTAGGCCTGTCTTCAGGCTCACACTGACACTGCTGCATTGATTTATACTCATCTCACACATATGTAGTTATCTTTGCAAACACAAAACTAAAGGCTTTTAAAATAAAAACCTAGATAGTGAATCATGGAAATTGATAGTGGTACAAGCTCAAGAAGACCAGCTTTCCTGGACATCTCAAGTCCTCTGTCCCACTTTAAGCTTTTGTTGAAAAGTGAGAGATCCTTTGTGCTGAAATAGCCCTTGTAAGTTCATTATTCATAATTTTATTAAAAACTGGGTGCTAGAAAACAATTCTGTGACCTGTTCCCATTTTAACTTTTGCAGTTCTGTCAAAAGGTATTTTAGCATATAAACTACATATCTATTTGAACAGTGTCCACTTAAATTACTAGTTCAAATATTTATAGCACATCATTTAACATAACATAATTTTGTCCTTGTTTAATACAAGTTCTAGGCTTTAGTTCTAATTTTCTTTGAAGAGACTCTTCACATTAATGCATTACAGGTGAAAAATCAACTGTTACCACCAACTAGGGCATCTATATTTCTATATAATGGATTCACATACAGAACTATTATGCCTGAGGCATAAACCTCAAACAAATTGCAGGAAGAAAGCTGTACTAGATAAACAAGCTGTGCAGTTGAAAATGAGAAGGAAAGAGGCAACTACAATGGCAATGTAGCCCCGGTTTATGCAGGTAAACATAATTTTACTGTTGGACTAGAGGCTAATTTGATTTTTAGATGTGTTACATTTTCTAGATTTTTAGTATCATAGTACATGTATCTTGAATTACAACAGATTAACCCATTTATGTGCCCAGAGCCACAGGTTATATTCACTGTCATAAATGTAGTATTACTGTAGAATAATCAGGCAGTTAATATCTGATTGTCTGTACTACACACAATTTCAGTTAATCCTTAGGTCTGAAGTCTGAACAGAAATTTTGAACAGATATGAATATGGGCATTCTTAAAATCAGGATTTATTGCAGCTGTTTTCACTGCTAGGATTTTATAATCAGTATTCTGATTTATAATCAGAATATTTATATCATAAATCATATATGATTTATTATCAGAATAAAATCAATTCTGATTTATAATCAGAAGTCAGTCAACTTCCTCTCAGATCTGTTCACAGATTTTCCCAAATACCTGTACATTTATACTGGAGGTTTTTAATTATACATGTATGTCCAGTGGTAATGAATATCACTCCAAAATCCCATCATAGAGTACTTTTGAGACCACTGATTGAATTAATTCTGCTGATGAAGCTGTAGAAGCTGTTCTACATATTTTGCTCCCCTCCTCATATACAAAATATTTTGTTTTAAAAGTTATCCACTGGGCACATCTATGAACCTGAAGTTCATAACTGATAAATTCTGTCAGAAAGCCCATGCCATTGTGGTCTGTGATTATCTACAGGGGGTTATGGATGTTTCAGAAAATCAACAAGAAAAAGGATGTGGAAGACTTACACAACTGGAGGTTTTATATAGGACACCCTAATATTATGCCACCTGTACCCATCAAATGTCTTGCATGGGAGATAGCTCAATGGTACAGGAGACTGTTTCAACAAATGTGTGGAAGACATATCCCCAAGATATTACCTATCTGAGTAATACTACAGTGTCTTTGATAATCTGCAAAACATGGAATTTTGATGTTAATAGATTGCTGCCATTGAGACTGTAGAATATACTGTAGGGAAGTTTCTCCTCATGTTGAAACTCATAGATTGCATAATGTACTTGATAGAAGCAAGGCTGTGCAGACTTTTTTTCTCCCCCCCCTCTTCTTTTCCTGCTATTGGACAACACAGTCACAACAGAAACATATTTTTCCCTTTTATGTGCCCCTCACAACTTTTCTTAAGGATTTATCTCAGTGAAGTTTCCATATCCTTGCAATATCTCAATAACTGATTGCTGCAACACATCCTACACAGACCTCACTGGGAGATCCCACACAAAAGCTTCAGGTGGTATGACACGCAGCTACCTGTCTGCTTGGAGGAATTAGCTTCAGAAAAAAAAACATGTTATTGCCAGTTCTTGGCTGACAATATCATTTCTGTACTATTTTCTGAAAGCAATCAGGGTGTTGACTTTGATCTATAAAGTTCTGAACCTCATCCATTTGAGAAAACACTTTCCTCTTGATACAATGCAGCTGAAACTGAGAGCAGCTGCAGAACTTCCGCAGCCAGCATTCATACATGGATATCAAAAGACATTCTAGGTGAAGAATCCTCTGCCTCAAACAGCAGTTTTACCTGTGAGCTCATGAAATGTGGATTATTTGTTGCCATATAAAGCAATAGGAAATACTCAGTTTTCCTTTGATATTTGTTTTAACAGGACAATTTCATGTTATACAATCATGGCGAAGCAAATTTCCTTCCAGATAAATGTTCAAAAGATATCTTTGGACTTAATGGTATTTCATATAATCCAGAGATTTATAACTCTACATTTAATAAACTAAACATGAGCAAAATAAATACAAAGCAATCATTTACAATTGCATTTTTACACCCCTGGTCAGCACAAACCTAAACCAGTACTCTCTCTCTACCTCCCAATTACAATTAAGAAAAGCATATTGCATTATTTAATTTCCAGAAATTACTTAAAAATTAGAAGGAAGGACTCACATAAGAAGCTGAAACTATTAAATGTCGGTAAGTAAAGTTGCTACCCATACCAAAGAAACCACATGCATACATACCACTTGTGCTGGCTTACTCTACTAGTATTCTCTAAGAATCAGTCGGAAACCCTTTGCCCAACCCAAACAGACCCTCACAAGATTTCATCCTCATTACCAAATGACTGCAGTTATTGTGCTGAAGAATGACAAAGCATCTTCCTGGAATTCCTTAAAAGTGTGTCTATCTTTGAAAATAAAAAAATAAATAATATCCCAATCAATTATGAGAGGAAAACAAGTGGCCTCACCAGCTTCCAGAAGCAGCTCTTCTCTAGCAGTTCAGATATTTCTGTCTTCACACAACGATAAAACTGTTAAAAGATAAAGCTGCAAACCAGCCCACATTGCACCAAAGTATGTTTTAATTACCTGGGAATTTTAGTCAATATATGGACAGTTGCTCCTTGCACTTTAGTATATAACAAGGCATTTATTAAGAGAAAAATGGTCTCATATTTCATTCCCCCAGACTGGAAGCAGTTTTACCATGCTACTAGGATCTGCATATTTCACCAACAATATCACAGAATCTGATTTAAATTGACCTGTAAACTGTGCCCTTCATAACCCAAACTCAAAAGGTTTACAAGATTTACCACTTCTGTTTGCCTGGCTCAGTCAGAAAAAAAAAAATCTCACTGATGCCAGGACACACTTCAGTATGATCCACCTTAACTGGTTGCTTTACCATAATATCCTTCATTATACTTGCTGACCCTTCTGTGATTCACCACACCATAACCAGGAAGCAATTCCCTTTAACTTGATGGGGCATTAAGTTTAGAGCTATTAGATTTGTCTTCAGCCACATAATTTTTGTTGCACTTGGTGAGTTGTTCAGCCTGGTTGGAAGTCTCATCTTGATATTATGCATTGTTTCATACACTCTCAAGTAGTACTGAGTTAGGTGTGTTATATTTGCAAACAGAATGTTTGAAAAAGCCTTGTACTCTCTCAAATTCTGTTACTCCTAACAAACCTTCTTGAACATTCATACTTGTCTTTCTTGCGTGCAGTGAGCAACAGTGTGTGCAAATCTATATGTGTGCATATACATGAGTACATACACACACAAGGTAAATTTTTCCAAGTCATATAAAACATCCAAGCATCCAGATACAATCATTCAAAAAGGAGATACATGTTCAATATTTGGGGTAGTTTTGACGACCACAGCATACTTTAGATGGATAAATAATGTAGGTGGATTAAACACATACCACATGACTTGTTTTTGATGAAACATACGATGAGTAACCAATATCAATTGAACTAGAGAGACCAGCACACAATCACAACACAGATATATACTCACACAAAAAAACTCGTCAAGTAACATGCTAAGTTAAGATGAAAAAATTAAAATAAATACAATAAAAATGTTTCAGCAGAATTACTTAATTAGGGGAAAGTACAGCAATTCTCAAAATCTCAGGAATTTTTCAGATTCCTAGCTGGAGGCAAGTCCAGCTCTATAACTGATAAGATCCATTTCTGTTCAATATATTTGATTATTTATTCTCCAGATTGAACAGGGGATAATAAACAGATACTCATGAAACTGAAAGCCACAGATCTTTTGTTTAGGATCATCCATTGTTGAATTGTTTTTCACTGCAGCCAAAGGGCCTATCTAAACTTCCTGACTGTTCATCACACATAATTTGGAGTATTTAACATTATGTCAAGAAAATTGCCCACTGTTTCCCCCTGTGGAAACCTATGGGAGTTCTATAGCTTTAAACTAATTTTACTTAAAGTATTCCATTGAATAGCATGACTGTCTCATTATAATCAGTGCAGTAGTAATGTAATTAATCTCAAAATTGCTGTGGGGAGTACAAGGCATCTCAGTTGCTTGTCGTAACAATCTAAATTAGTGTATTACTGAAAGATGTTGGGGAGGAACGGTTCATTTTAGGTAAATGCTGTCAGGGTATCCATTCTTTCTATTTCTAAAGCTGAAATTAAAACTATCATCAAAGTTCTCCTTTTGAAATCCAAATGAATATGTTTTGAGGTGGGAAAGTATAATTAAATTTGATGTGGTATTCCTACAGATGCAGTTTTGCATTTTACAATAATTTAACTTGTTTGAATAAAAATTCATGTTTTATTTAGAAAAGAAAAACTGGTTTGGCTCATAGCATGCCATTGTATCAGAACAATTCCCTTTTGTCACTGAAACTTCACAGACGGCTGCTTCTTTTTCTAAGCATTAAAAAAAAATAAAAAATATTTTACTGTTTTGTACAGCCATCCTTTAACGGCTCTGTTTGGAGATATTTTGACTGTGTATGCAAATCCTCTAATACAGGGGATTTCTCAGAGGTGAAATTTCAAAAATTAAATTTAAAAGAGATTCCATTGATAATAGTGATTAATGACAACAAATTGCAGAGAATAGCTGGTGCAAATGCCTGGAATCCTTGGTGTTGTTTAACCCCAGCCCTTCTTCTCAAGAACTATATGAAACATCAAATGAAATGAAAAACCTAATATAAAGGTTATGAAAGGTGGCAAAAGTAGTAAATTGAAGCCAGTTTGTCCCGTTATTCCCTATGGTACTACAACACAAAAGTAGGAAATGTTTTCAGTTCACTACTACTGTGAAATGATCAGGAGAGTAAAATTTTGTCTTTTAAGGTTTAAAGACAAATCTTTTAAGGGAAGATAAGGGAAGAGAGTAAGACTTTTCTTGGGCAAAGACTTGAAAGCGCTTATTCTACTCAGTGAATACATTTCCCGGTATTAAAAACAAAAGATGACACACTTGTCTGAAAGTCAGATACTTCATTTAGATTTTTTTGTATTTTTTTGAGTAATGATCCAAATCAGAACACTGAACAATCCAGTGAGATTATCACCTAATCTGCTCTTTTAATATATATAAGAAATAAAAATCTAAGTAAGAGAAACACTGATTAATTTAAGAAATACAGAACACTAAGGGCCTGATTTTAATTTGCATAATTTTTCCCTTAATAGTGCCTAATTAAGACATCAGTTTAAAAAAAAAAAAATCCAGTAGAACTCTAAGATTTTCCACACTGAATTAACGTTAAGGACTTTTAATGGATGTCTTAATTAGACTTTGTTATTCATGGAAATTTTACACAAATTAAAATCAGGTCCTGCGTGCAATGTTCCCAGCTGATTCTCAGCAAAAATGCTATATGGGACTGAAAGACTTTCAATTCATCCACAGATAGCAATTTATGTTCTAAAGCTGATGTAGTTGATTTTCACTTTTTGGTTTAATTTGCATTAATATTGTAACCAACAAAAGTCACATTGTTAGGACTCTCCCTTCAAAGTAAATTTTGATTTTATGGACTCCCACTTTTTTTTTTTCTTTTTTTTTCTCTCTCTCTCTCTTTTTTTTTTTTCTTTTAATGCATAGAAAGTCTAGAAAGTCATGCAGCTGGACTGGAGAATTTGCTTGTGGGGACAATAGCCACAATGACCTTCCAAACAGTACAGAAGGGCCTTGTCACTTATTCAACATAGAAACTTTGATTCAGTCTCAAGTTCTACTGCTCTTGTGCCTGAAACTCTTACTGAAAAGGCCTTTTTTTGGGGAAAAAAAATATATATATAAAATGCTATCATAATCCTCTCAACCTGGGTAAGACAGCCCTTCCACAGGAACCTAATTCTTAGGAGCAGGAAAACCTGACTGCTATCACTTCAACTTGCATTCCCAAGGCTCTCCCAAATACATGCTAGAGCACAAGCTATAGGACTCCACAGGAGCATTTCAGACAAGGCATCAAAAACAGATAACAGCCCAACCAGCAAAGATTACATTACACTGACACTGGAAATACTCCAAGCATTGACAGACCAAGGCTCAGCTGCAGTTTATCCCATCGTACAGATCACAAGTTAATGCTAGGTGCCAATGTTATCATGGAAAGTAGTTTTGCGCACAGTCCTTTACAAATTACTTCTCTAATGAATACCACATTAATTTCCCATATCAGAAACAAGCCTGAGTCCATGTAGCAGCCAGGAACTCATCTGTTACTGCATGTTCTCTAGAGAAGGAAGGAAAATCAACTCCAGGGGTCTGTGCTATGCTCACTATGGTGATGCTGTAGAATGTGTGCAATGTCAGGTGTCTGTGAAACATTGCATTACCTTGACAGAGTTTATTTTAATTGCTGGTCTGTAAATATACCTGTATGTCTGTGTGTGTGCATACATGTGCATGTACATATCAGCATATGTAGCACACCGTCCTGCAGCAGGAGCTTCACCTCTGTCCTGGCACTCAAGCCAGTGAGGAAGACTCCCCGCTGTCTGGCCACGGAGGTGCCCAGCCTGCAGGAGGGGTGCAGGACTGGGACTGGCTGCTGGGTCACTCAGTGCAAACATTTTTCTTGTGCTTGACAGAGCAATAGTGAGTAGATATGAATATCCCACTCCCTTTACTCAACCACGTTGAATAGGAAAAGTGCTCCATCTGTTAGCTTGCTCTGAGACCAGAAATAGTAAGATATTGGTCTAAACACCCTGAAAGATACACATTCCACACAGGACTTCTTTTGGAGGGTTCACGTGGTTTTACAGTACCTGGCTAGTCTGTGGACTGGATGGGTCGTAAGAAGGTACATAATTCTTCAGAGTATCCTGAGGATTCAGGTGGGGAGGATATCTGATCGTTGGATGAGAGAAGTAGCTAGACGGGGCAGGAGGGAGAATAGCTTGTGCTGGAAATGGCAATGGTGAAGGTGAAGGTGGAGTTCTAGTTGAGATGACTGGAGAAGATAAAAGAAAATTAAAATTACTTCGCATCTTGTTTCTTCTAAAATTCTTCATCTCTGTGTTACAGAAAAAAAAAAATAAGTCAATACACTGTACTCCTGCTTCATGGTATCTCTACAGAATATCTTCTATGTCCTCCCCCCATCCCAGGCACTGCAAAGCACTTCTGCTTCGAATTCATAAATATAGTATCTTACTCTAAAATTTGTGGGCTATGGCTTTTTTTTTAATTATTATTCACAAAGTATATTTTTTTATTCTCCAGCATAAATGCATTTGAGCTATAAAATTTTCCTATCGAAAAAAAATTCCTATCTAGAGCCCAAATAGACAAAATAAATATTTTACTAAATAAATAAAATATACACTTTTGATCACATCATTCCAACAGAGAATCACGAAGCACTAAGAAATAGTGATCTTTCACTGTATTGCACTCTACCTGTTTCATATGGGGATGGGGTAATAACTACTCAGCAATAATGCCATGAATAATTAGATGACCTTTGTGAAAATGCTAATGAACATTCAACTTCAGGGCCTGGGAAACCAGTCTATCCAATGAAAATATCTCTAGCAAACAAAAAGAGATCTACCCTGTACATATTTTTCTTTGCATTCCCTTTCTTCCCAGCCCCTACAAACACACACTTCTCTATCTATAGACTATATGGCATGTCTAAACAACCAGCAATGTTTTCACAGTGAAAGGAATGTACAGCATGTCCTGCCGTGGCTGCATTGCCCAGCTGGAACTGGAGAGCATTCCTCTCCCAGGCTGCACAGACACCCGCTTTCCCTCCTGGCCACACACCCAGTGGGCACCTACTTTGTGACTTGGTAAAAGGGAGCTGCTGACTTCAAGGGAAATGGAGAAAAGACAACACTGTGCTGGCTTTCATTAGTGTGAGGGTACAAAATCAGATCTGTGTAAGGAAGGTATTTTACAAACTGCTCACAAATATCACATCACAGTTCATCAGCACAAGCACACCAACAGTGCTCTACTGGACCACCTCCCTTGCCTTTGTTTTGTTTTGTTTTGTTTTGTTTTGTTTTGTTTTTCAACTAAATTTTAAAATGGCTTGCTATTTTTGAGCTGGGGCCAAATCAAAACTTGTCTTTGCAGTAGGAAGTTCCAAAATTGCTGTACTTTGGAGTCAAAACCTTGCAAATCTCAAAACCATTGCTCATTGACAGAATAGAATAGGCTAATAGAATAGCAATCAGATTTCCTGGTGAGTAAATAGCTGATCTACAGAATTAGGTTACAATTGTATGTTGCCTCTCAAACACATACATCTAAAAATTATACACTAAAGCAAATATAAATGCCTACACATAAGTGTAGGGTCAAAAATAATCACAGAAACTTATTTTGTGACAGACTCATCTTAATCACAAACCCATCAGCTCAGTTTAATCATAAAACATTGGTTAGTGCTCTGATATGGGAGAATTGTGCAAAATAAACACAAATGAGTAGAAATCTATCCACTCCATCTCATCCATCATCTCTGATGTGACCGAGTATAGTGGAAACCTTACAGAGACCAGAAAGAATCCAGGCTAACTTTCACAATGCAGAGTAAGTAGATGCTAAGGGGAAAGTAGTCGTCACATGTGAATTAAAAGATAAGACTTTGAAATAATCTGAGAGATCACAAAACAGATACTTCTCAAAGAAGAACTGTATGTTAAATAAAAGGGAGTGCTCAGATCTGCTTCACTCCTCAGGTCACCCAGCTCTGCTCAATAAATGAATCCTTTTATATGCAATTTATAGGGAGTCATGATGAGCCACTGAGGGGAGACTTCTGAGTATCATGTTCTCATATGAAGAATCAGGGTTCTCACTTCTAAAATTAAACAGACCCTGACGCTGGAATTTCTATGTCATTCCTCTCATGCTCTCAAGATAACATGCAGTCCATCATATTTCCTTTACACTTTAAGTAAAATTTTAGTATGGATTTACTACGGGTTTCAAAAATACAGTGGTTGAAAAACATTCATCAGAACTCTACTTTTTTAGATAGAGCATTGAAAAGCAGCACTGGTATTTATTTCACACATTGTATCAAATAATGAACGTGATTATGATTTATTTTGTTTGAAATCCTACCTATTCTGATATTTAACTACAATACAATCATAGCAACAACAATAAAAAAAGATGCAAGTGGAAGGAGAAAAGACTGCAAGTATTTTTCCTCCATCACTTTCTTATTGTAGTTTACAGCTTGTTTTATTCACTGGCTAATCCTAAATCCCTTTAGTGACTCGCAGCAGTCAAACTACCTGAACTGAGTTTAATGACCATTTCTGCAAGGTTTCCCTAACCTCTGCAACATATTCAGTTCTGTTTCTACTCTCACCAGTAATATAGATGGGGTTAGGTCTCCAAGTAATTCTGAAAAAAAGCATCATGTTCAGAGAATAGAAAAGGAGAACACACAACAGAAACAGGGAGGAATTTCTTTCTCCTCCATAATCCTCACCACTCTGTGCAACTCCTGGGATTCCTGGGTGGTGATGCTGGGGAAAAGTGCTCAGTCTTGGTGAAGAATCCTGGGGAGAAGTAGGACTAAACAAAGGCTTTTCAGGTTTCTTCATTGTAGGAGAAGACATATCTGCAATAAGAGAAGTAAATAAATACATTAAAATCAATCAATCAAACAAACAAACCAAAAAACACACACACACACAAAAACAAACAAACAAACAAACAAAAAAAAACAGTGTCATTAGCTTAGAAGTCCATCCCAGAACACATGATTTTGTAAACTGAAGATGTTTATTTTTGCAGTTCTTGCATAAATATTGCTTGGTGACCCAACTCCCCTATGACCAATAAACTAATTTTAAACTATCACTTTCCAACTTGAGAAAGAATAATAATCCACTAACTGGTCTTTGTCCTGCAAAACAGAAACTACATTCCTTTCATGCCAGACAACCCAAACAGTGAAGAAATGAATGTCTTCAGAACCTCCCTAGACACTTCACAACTCCCCATAACATCACCAAATCATCTGCTCCTTCAACAGCCATGTAATAGTTATTGCATTTTTTAATGGAACACCTACACTCAGGTGTGTAGGGCAACTGCTATACACATGCTGTTTTATGGTATTTATTATTCTGTTATTTCAAAACCTATCCCTTACCCTTTCCAAAACCATAGTGAAACAATGTAACCTTCCTAAGAATAAAGGATACTTTCACTTCTCTATTTCGTGTTTTCCATGTCTCAAGTAGGGCCTTCCACCTCTTCCTTCCCTATCAACAAAATCATCTCTTCAGAGCTCAATACATGAAGATAACACAATAGGAGGGATAAACAAATAATTTCTATCACATAGGGTTACTGATACTTCATAAAGCAAATAAAAAAAAAAGAAAAGAAAAAAGAAAAAAGAAAAAAACAAACAAACCAACAAACAAAAAACACTGAATTCCTTCCAAAAGTTTAAATTAATTAAGAGGCATTTGTTTCACTTTTCATCAAAGTAAATTATTTCAAAGTTAATTTTAATATTTTTATAGGACACATATTAGCAGAATAAGTGGGTTTCATTTCCAATCAATGGGACTAACTCATGTTTAAAGTAAAGCTCATTTCTTAAGTACTATACTGGATTGGGGCCATGTTGCAGCTGACTTTCCTATGTGTACCATATTCCTCCTTAAAGTGATTTTTGGCACATCTAATACTAACACACCGTATTGTATTATTCTAGGGGACAAAAAGTCTTCTTGGAAGATCCCCATGAAATGGGAGCACCTTACTGAGACCAAATTGGACTAGTGCTTTCTGTACAGGCTGTAGCTTAACTGTGGTGTTTGACTGTGAGAGCCTTACCCTCAAACTGAGAGACTGATTCACCCAGCTGCCCAGCCACCACTGCTGAGCTCTGCATAGGCACTGCCACCAGGCCCAGACCAGACCCTGCAAGTACCCCACCACTCCCTCCCTGCAGCTTCCCCATTTTCCTTTGGTCTCGGCTGCAACGTGTGCCCTATAATACCCTATAATATTTACCTTCTCAGAAAGGCTACTGAGAAAGGATTTTATTCAGGGAAGCAGTCAACATGACCAAGCAATGGCTTTACAATAAAGTCACTCAGAACTCACTGAATTTTAACAGATATGACAAAGGCTGCTGTGTGTTTTTTATTATACTGTTCTATTACAAATTTCTGTTTTTATCATAAACCCTGAGTACAGAGAGGGGCACCTCTAGCTGTTTATAGAAACTTCAAATTAATTGCTGCTGAGGAAGAAAATGGAGAGATATTTTATTTCTTTGAATCTACCAGCAGGCAGCAAAAATGCAAGTGCCAAATGGTTAGAGTTTTGGTGGAACACATTCTTCTAAGCTAAGAAATCCATTCTAAAAATGTAAGACTCAATTCCTTTAAACTAAGTTTTGCATAAGCAACCCATGATAGAAGGACACATTAATTATGGAATGACTTTGAAATATTTTGTTATGTTGTTGTTGTTGTTTTCTGCTTGCATAACAGCTCTAGCTTCTTAATATAAGGTCCTAGTTTCATCAGAGCAAGAAAGTTCTCATCCCTCCACAGAAGTAGGGTTTTATAAGAGTTACAGGACAAAATAAAACTACTGTCTTTGTACTGTGGTACAAAGACTGTATGTACAGTCTGTCTCTGCAGAAACACTGCAGTGTTACAGTCTGAGAAAAAGTGTTCCCGACAGCCTATAGACACAGCCTCCCACTACAGCCCTCTGCTCATCAGCACTTGTCACAGAAGTTACAAGTAACCACATATCTTACTGACTTCGCCATGTATAGCCTATTGCAAACAAGAGAATGTACAAAGAGTTGAATTTTATTTCAAATTAAAAATATTGCAGTTGAGGCTCCTTAAGGAAAAAACAAAACAAAACAAACTAAACTAAAGACAGCACCAAAAAACATCATGGGTTGGAGGTGGGAAATCTCTTCCTTATGCAAAGCCCATATTCAGCAAAGGAACTTATGAAAGAAAGAGCTGTCTAGCTCCTGAAGTTCTGCATGTGTCAGCAGCTCTGATTACTGGAATGCAGCAGAGATTTAATGTGGTCGGTGACTGTTACTTCATTAAACAAGCAAAAGTTGTTGTGTTTTTCAAAATCAAAATATTTTAGTTACTTAGAAGAAGAATGCTATATGAAGTGCAATGCAATCAGAGTATCCATTAGCCCCCCAGGGGTATCACTAATTTGAAAAGGATCTACTGAAAAGGAGGTTGGTGACTATGATAACCCTGGCATTCGCTTTAAAAATGTGTTATTTTTCTCTGCTCCTACTTTACAGAGAAAAGAATTGTAGTCAGCACATTGAAGTCAGACAGCACATTACAAAGCAAATACAATGAACATCTCATGCAGAAGGCTGTTTCCTCATCAAGGTGAATGCCACTGGTAGACATTAGTAGAAAAATCAGCACTGCCAGAAAAATATTCATTATCTGCCAGAACAGAGATTTTAATGTACATTGTGTGGCACACCACTATGAAGTACTTTCAGAAGTATTGTATATAGCACAGGCAACTGAAAAGAGTAATGCCTGAAGTGCACACAGCAGCTCCTCTGTTAGAACAATGCCCTTGCCATTGTGAAGTAATTCAGATAGCCACTTCCCCCTGCTGCTCTCACTATGTGTGCCCACGACATCACAGCAGAGCACTCATGGTCCTTTTACTGTGGAGTAACAGGTGTAGCTGACAAGACAGCCAGAACAATAACTGGTTGTACAGGTTAGGAGGAAAGGCTTAAGCCATCTTCTCCTTGACCAATAGACGTGGTTTATAACTGTTTTAAGAAAGCATGCTAGTAACAGTTCTTTGGAGAGTTACCAGTAACAAAAATGAAAATTGTGGGGCATGGGGTAGGCAAAGTAGTTCTTCCACTATCTTTAGTTTAGCCTCAGAAGGCAGTGACTTTAAATAAAGCAGAATGAAATAAAGCAAAAGTGAGATTACATGTAATTTTACCAGTAGATTTTACATAATGGAAAACACATATGTTCTCATTTTGCACCCGTGATTTTTTCCAATTCATGAGATATTGTCTAGTTGCTCATGAAGCTTAGTTTTATACTGCTAATTGCATAATGAGTGACCAACAAGAGGTCTCAAAAATAGGCCACTTGCTCTCAAGTTTTTGTCAAAGTTTCAGGAATGGGATTCCAATCATTATTACATGAAGAATGAAAATAAAACAGTTAACAGTGTAATTTATTTTTAGACTTTTGGAAAAATGCTAAGTATATATGAAGAGCAGAAAGATGCCAAAAACACTTAGACAAAGTTATCAAAAGGTCAGCATTAATCAGAACACACTGTGTTCTGTACTGCCTAGAATTTTCTTCAAATATAAAAAATGGGCTTATTTCTTTTTTTAATTCTCCATCCTATTCCAAGTCATTCTTTTCTGTATTCTCATATGACTGTGAAGATACAGTATGCACAGACCCAAACAGTAGTATGTCTTAAATTTAAAGCATCTCATAAAAAAAAATAAAATGTATTTTTCAAGTAAACAGGAGTTATATCATCTCATTGCCCAATAAGGTAGATATGAGTACATAGGAAGGCAGTGGAGCTGCTGTGAAGCATAGCGTATGTAGTCTGCTCATCAGCAGCTTGCACAAATGGTGCTCCAGATGTATATCTGTTCAAGACAGCCCAAGGCAATAATTTTGATCAATTCTAATGTGCTAAAATGCTGCAGGGAATGTGTGCAGAAACCTGTTTACATCAGCCTTTAATTAAACTGGTTTTTGCTTCCTCAGAACCTTAGGAAACACTAATGAGACATGAGTTTTGGCAATTTTGTCATCAAAGCAAAGACCCTCTTCCTCAGTCTGAAGCAGCCTTTGATCCAGTCATCTCACTGGATGAGTGTCACATTGACACACCAGTCAGCAAGCCACCTGTTAGGAGAACTCGTCTGGAATCAGGCCAGTTCAAACATCCACTGGCCTGTTTCTGGTCAGCCTGATCTGCTTTCTTGTACAATACCACATCATGGCAGCTCCTGTTTCTTGCTCATGAAACATGCTGAAAAGCAGGGTATGAAGAAGCCATAAACAAATATTAAATTTATTTTAATCCAATTTATTCTTTATCTCTACTTATTGATATATTTTGTACAGCCTGTTTTCACTGGTCTTCTCTTACATGGTACAGTCCTGCAGACAGCAATCTTTTAAGATCATTTACAACTCATTAGTGTTGCATTGCCTCCGGAGAAATCAAGATAAAACCATGTTCAAATGTTTATGGAAGTGTAGTGAAAGCAGGAAAGCTATGGAGTCCATAGCACCAGCAGCAAGCAATTAGAGTCATCTCTTCAAGGTAGAGTTTTAAATGAACTGATCATTTTCCAGAGGCTGTACCTGAGCTAATTCTGGTGCCAGAGTACACCACATACATCATACAGTTGGGACTCACCCTCCCCTGCTTCTACCACATATAGTAGGTACACTCGTGTGAAGAAAATAGGAAAATCTAAGTAAGATTTTGAATTCACATTGGATAGTTGTAAGACAATGATGAATCAAGACAAATCCAGTGTGCTCAAAAGAAACAGTTTTGTTTTACATTACTGCCTGTAAAGAACAAGCAGAGCCACTCTGTACAAGCACAGCAGCATCACCAATATTCAGACATGCTCAGCTGAGTTTTCTTTAACATTGTAGATATTTAGTATTTCTCTATGTCTTAATAAGGCACCTAACACAGAATATGGACAGCTAGGTGACTCTAAAGTACAAACACATCTCATGTAAGAAGGTGGCTTTGGTATGTCTGTTCTAAAGGCTTAGCACTGGGGATAGATGGAAAACTAGAATCCTAAAAATCAAGATATTTTAATTCATTCTTATTATTCACAAAAACGGAATCATGACTTTTTTTGTGAGTAAATAGAGAAAAAGACCTCAACAGCTGGATATCCCAAATGCTTGATGCCTGGAAAGACTTTGCTTGCATTCCTGTTCAGCATCAGGCAGAGATTAGACTTCGTATCTGGGTCTCCCATTATTGAAATGTGTCCTTCCAAATCATTAGTTTATTAGTGTCTCATTCTCCCTCATTATAAGTTTTATTTTGGACCAGAGAGAAGCCATCCTAGCAATTGATTTATTTCCATTAAAAAAAAAAAAAAAGAAAGAAAAAAGAAAAAAAATCAGTTTTCATGATCAATGTTTTCCTGTGAGGAAAATCAACCAAGAAATCATCATGACCAGTTCTGTATAATGACTCTCTGAGACACGCCTAGGAACTCTCAGTGTGAAGATTCCCTTTTTGTGATTTCCCTTTTATGAGAAGCAGTGAAGTCTTATAAGAAGACACGTATGCATATCGCTCAGCAGCTGTGAGTGTTCTGAACTTGAGGAGCAACCAGGGTGAATGTTTGAAGAGAGATGCTCTCTTCAAGTTTAAAAACTTAACCTCAGTTTTATTTTTGTTTCTACATGAAGTGTAGAAAAGCAGTTTATGTATGAAAATTTTATACTAGAGTAGAACATTTCAGTGTACAAACACTTGATAATCTCTTATCTTCAGATCAGCCTATATATCTCCAATGTTATTTTTACAGGCACACCTCTAATGTTGCAGAAACCAGTCTATCAGACTGTGACACTGGTTATCCTATCAGCAGCCATGCCCAAGGCAAATCTAACACTCTGTTGTGTTGTTGTGCTATTTCACTGCAGCTAAACCATCTCATTACATTGTATTTCCTGATTGATAGTGAAAAAAATAAGAGGAACGAGACTAGAATTTCTCCCAATTCTATTTTCAATACTTCAAGCTGGTGAGCAAAATACTAAATGATATTCCAATTTAGAAAAGTGACAGCAAAACAAGAACAAATTCCTCCCAATGGCAATTGAATTATTTCCTTGTTCATTCTCTACTTTATTTTGCATTTCTCAAAAAACATTGATATACCTAAGAGAAAAAAGGCATGCGAAAACTTTTAGCCAACTGAAATACCATGAGTTCAGAAACTCTTCAGATGGAAGAAGTCATTTTTCTCATCCTTATACCCATAAAACTTCTTGAGTACTGCAAACAGTTTATCTGCCCAGTCCTCACATTCTGTGGTATTTAATAACTGATGATTTTCTTTTCCTAAACAGGAAGGAGGTTAGACAGAAGACAGGAGGATTGTATCTACCTACCCTTGTAACTTCAAGCATGTTAAGAGGATGGATAAATAGATAGATAGATAGACAGACAGACAGATAGATAAAGTCTATATGCAAACAAGTTGATGGATGTTTTTTATTGCTGTGCGCAACTAGCCTTATTTACTTACATGTATCCAACCTTTTATGAGCATAACTCAGTACAATTCCTGGAAATTAAAAAATATGTGCTCTACCATTTGAAAAGTAAAATTCTGATCTATGGTTTGATTGTGCCCACCAGCTCTCCAGTGACCCACAGGGACCAGCAACAGAGTTCAGACTTCACCTCCACCGCCCCTCCTGCCTCACTTCTTCCCAAAACTTCAAGCTGTTTATCCAACATCCTCTACACCAGCACAGCCCACCAAATGTCATATGGGAAATATTCAGGATTAACTCAAAGCTGAGTAGCATGGCTACCAGTCAAACACAGAGTAGGCACTGGAAATAGTAAGGCTTACTTTGGAAACAGAGATAAAAAGCATGAAACCAAACACACAATGTTGTTGCTTCATAGAATATTATATAATGAATGCATATACTATTATTTCCAAGCTCACATGATGCTCCAAGTACTCTGTACTGCCATAAATAACCCTTAAGTAACTAGACTATACTTTAGGTACTTCACTTTTTTTTTTTTTTTTTCTTCTTCTCTTCAGAAGGGGAAGAAAAATAAAATCTAAAAATCGTTGCTAAGAGATGTAATTCCAGGAGATAGTTGTGGTAAAAGATTATTATGGGATACTGTGAGAAAATCTAATTAAAAAGCCAAACAAATTACACAGAGTTTAGAATACATTTTAGTCATTTATTAAATTATCCTACAGAAAGTCATCTAAAATCCAAGGAAAAATACAGAACTATAGAACCCTATTAATACTGAGAATCCAAAGAACTTGGCCTAGCAAATGAAATAAATATCGTAACCTTAACTGCATAAATCAGAAAAGCATTCACAATTTCTAATGCAATAAGATTAAGGAGGTATTTTAAATATAACAATATAAGGTAAGTTGTTAATTTAGAACCATTTAGGTTATGGCATCTCCTTTTTATAACTATTATAGTCTATATTTGTAAATTTAGGATGGTTTAATAGGTGAGGTATATTAATTTAATTATAGATCCATTTGGGGAATGGTTTTGAACTGAGATAAAATCATTAACTCATATACAACTGTGATCAAGTTTGATACAATTTGCAATAAAGTAGTTAAAAGTACAAATGAAGAACCTTTTCAAATTTATCAATGTATATAGCACAGAAACAAAAATTCTATACATATAGACAAAAAGGACAAGTGCCTAAAAAAAGTTGCATGTGCACTGATTTTCAATCTCATGAACATCCCATGACTGGAAAAATAGACAATGCAGACACGTATTATTCCTAAAGTTCTAAATAGCTACTCTTTTGGTAACCAAAGATAGGCCAGATCATACAGAATAATACTGAACCTGCAATTTCTGATATTCAGAGGACCTGAGCAGTTTCAAAACTAATACTGAACCCTCTTATTCACTAACATTGGAATAGGACAAGTACACATAACAGCTCCTGGACAAAATCGTGCTCTAAGATGTTAATTTTAATGTTAATTTCAGTAACTAAATAAGTGTTATTCATTTATGAAAAATATCCTTTTGCATTTACATCTTCCACTGGCAGATGACTATACTAGCTATAAGTATATTATTAATAGGTCTTGCCACATTATATTTTTCAAAATAAAAGACAAAGAACCTATAAGGTTTTTTTTCCAATTACTTTATTAAGCAAATAAAAGCCACATCCAAAGATCAAAAATATTCTTTTTATTTTATTTTTTTTAAAGAAACTTATGAGCAAGTTGAAAATTAGTCTAAAGCTTTTTAAAAGAAAAATCCTAGATCTCTGATAAAATTCCAGGATCAAATGCATCCATATAATTTTATTTATTTATTTATTTATTGTACACCACTGATTTTCTAAGCCATCCCAGTTTGTACTTGGCTGAGGAAACAAATTGCTTTATTTTTGTAGTGACTATGGACATAATAACACTCTCACCCAGTAACAGATGTGGTAAATATTCCTGATGTACAAGCTACTTTACTCATTTTAAGATAATGTTTTTACTGTCCTGTTCAAGGATTATTTTCTCTTTCTATCTTTTAAATTTAAAATATCTCTTAAATTAAATAACTCTTAAAAGCTCCTTCATCTTTACAAAAATAATGTTTAACTTACTTCAAGTACTGTCAGTTTTTCTTGTAAACTTGACACTATGGAAACAAAAGTAAACTCTATATGTTCATTTCATTTCATTTTTTAAACTACCATGGTAGAACCACTGATTTTTCAAGAAGACAATGCCCACAATCATTGATCACTAACATCTTGTTCTGCAACCAGGAAAAACTAGGTGAGCCCAATTTGTGACCTCCTGAGCAAGTCTTCATTAATACTATTGTTTGCTACCAGGATGCCACTCTCAACATAATAGATGTTAGTTGACTATAAACAGAAAGACACAGCAAATAATTTTCTCTGGAAATACATATTGAAAACTTACTCTTGATAAGAAGTACCTCTTGCTTTAAGAATGTTAAAACCATTGACATTATGAAAATGAATCATTTCGGCATTCAACTACTGTGCATACACTGTACCAGTTAAAAACAGAAAATTCAGATAGACTCATAAGTTGTATATAAATATGTATATTTATATACATATGATGTGTGTGTACACAGTGTTTAAAGAAAATTTTGAAATATTAAAGATTACAAAGGCAGGTGTAATAGAAGTTACTGACGACATAAATCACTTTAAAACATGCTTTGACATAAAATAATTTTGAGAACTCAAAAACACATTTAACTGATATTCATCAAAGTAAACCTTTATAAGATGAATACACCTGTTAGATGGAGACTGAGTCTAAAGCATTAACCGTCAGAAAGACCGAGAGAATCTGGGGAAAAAACAAACAAACAAACAAACAAACAAAAATGAACAGCACAGGGCACCAAAAAGCCAAGGTTATCTGTTACCATTCTCAACTCTTGGATCACATTAACAACTTCCTCTTTTAGCTCCCTCACTTCAGAAATGAGAACATCCATCTTTGACGGTTCATGAGAAGAAGGCCCAAAAAGGAAAGGACTATCAGGGAGGACTCCAATGAGAAATGAGTGCCCAGTGGGTGGGGAGAAAAAAAAGGGGACAAGAGTCTAGTGGAACATTCAGCAACATTCAGCAATAAGTGCTGGGACCTGAGAAGATCCAACAGCTGTTGCCCAGTAAACAGGTGAAGGTGGTCTAGCTGTTTCAGTTTTAATGGTATGCTGGCAGCTTGACTCTTGAATGTTGGTAGAGATGGGTGAGGTGTGTGAGAGAGATGATGAAGAAACTGTAAAATTAAAATTCACTATTGACATTCTGTATTTCTAGACCCCTGACTTTTACAGAAATTCACACAAATCTCTCTGCTTTAACGACAATAGTGTGCATTGATGACAGTGCCTGTTATCTACTTACAACACACAGAGCTGTAACACTACAACAGCAAAACAGGTCTCAAGAACAACAGCTGGAAGTGTTTGCAATTATGTTAATTAACTTTGTCAAGCTAGCTTTTAGATGGGAAGCCACAGGTGTGCACAACGTGCTCAGTTCTTAAGGAACTTAAGGAAAAATTATCCTGTTTCCTTATCAGTTAGTAAATCATGAAGTATACTAGCACTTCTTAGCCTATTTACTCTGACTTTTTTGTTTGTTTATTTTGTTATATTTTAAGTAACTTCCTCCTCCACACAAGGACGGAGATTTTTTGTTGTTAATATTTGGTTGGTTGGTTTTGCTCTACATAATTTTAACCTGGTACGAATTTCAAAAACATTCATCAAACTCAACCATGCAGCAATTTCAATCTATTTCACAAGGTATTTGTACACTGTTGCAGGAAATCAGAATTTTGTTAAAGATACACATACAAAATTCAGTAACAATAAATTGGAAAAAGGAAGCCTAGAGATTTACAGAACACTACTGTTTATATCTAGATATGTTTCCAATCAGTAGAAATAAGCTAAGGCATGAGCCAGACATTTTTGATGCTAATAAGACATTAATTTGGAAAAAACAAGGTATGTGAGAAAACAAATGCCTTGCACAAGATCTTAAAGTAGGCACAGAAGTTAAACTCCTAAATGCATTGTTTGGTTTCTATTTCTGAGTAATGCACTGTGTTCACTTTCTTATGGTTTGACATAAGTGACCATTTAGTGATCCACCATTTAGTGATGGTGGATAGTCAGCTGAATATGAGCCAGCAGTGTGCTCAGGTGGCCAAGAAGGCCAACGGCATCCTGGCTTGTATCAGAAACAGTGTGACCAGCAGGGCTAGGGAGGTGATCGTCCCCCTGTACTCAGCTCTGGTGAGGCCGCACCTCGAGTACTGTGTTCAGTTTTGGGCCCCTCGCTACAAGAAGGACATCGAGGTGCTTGAGCGGGTGCAGAGAAGGGCGACGAAGCTGGTGAGGGGCCTGGAGAACAAGTCCTACGAGGAGCGGCTGAGGGAGCTGGGCTTGTTCAGCCTGGAGAAGAGGAGGCTCAGGGGCGACCTTATCGCTCTCTATAGGTACCTCAAAGGAGGCTGTAGCGAGGTGGGGGTTGGCCTGTTCTCCCACGTGCCTGGTGACAGGACGAGGGGGAATGGGCTTAAGTTGAGCCAGGGGAGTTTTAGGTTAGATGTTAGGAAGAACTTCTTCACTGAAAGGGTTGTGAGGCATTGGAACAGGCTGTCCAGGGAAGTGGTGGAGTCACCATCCCTGGAAGTCTTCAAAAGACGTTTAGATGTAGAGCTTAGGGAAATGGTTTAGTGGGGACTGTTACTGTTAGGTCAGAGGTTGGACTCGATGATCTTGAGGTCTCTTCCAACCTAGAAATTCTGTGATTCTGTGATTCTGTGACATTTTTGAAGGATGATTAGTTACTTGGAAAGCTAATAGACAAAAGGTTTGGGATAAATCTTTGCAGATATAAGTCTGCCTGCTTGCTCTGAGGGAAGACCTCAAAAATTTCAAAAAAAATCATGCAAAATAATTATATTTAAAGTATTTTAATGTAGCAAAAAGAATGGCACAAACTACAAAATATTCCCATCATGATTAAATGTATATAAATTCAAAACCAACAGATTATAAATTCATGATAATCTGTTTAAATCAGGTTTTGAAACTGTAATACATATTTTTGTGGTTATATACATACTTTAAAATATTTTTAAATATTTTGAACTTTTGCAAATCATTTTAGTAAAACTCCAAGACAGTATAATGACTTCATAAGCTTTTGTTTTCTTCCATTAGTAGCTATAATCTCGATAAGCTTTTGTTTTCTTCCATTAGTAGCTATAATCTCGCTTTAATAACTACAAATTAGAATTTATTTTTAAAACTGATTTTGGTTAAGTATTTTAATGTCTTTATTTGAGAATAACATAAAAATGGGTTAGGCTCAAAGGGTTAGATAAAGCTGGTGACCACTCACTTGTGGGGTTTCCTATGGGTCCATTTTAGGGCCAGTTCTCTGTAATATTTTCATAAATTATATGGCTGTAGGACCTTGAAGTCTAGTGAGTAAGTTTGTATATGACTATAAATGGTGAGGAGCTGTGAACTCCTTCGGGGACAGAGAGGCCTAGAAGAGAGATCTTGACAAATTGGACAGCTGGACTACCACCAACATTATGAACTTTAATAAGAGCAACTGCTAGATTCTGCACCTGGGGAGGGGAAACCCGGCTACATGTGCAGACTAGGGAATAAGAATCTGGAGAGTAGTGCCACAGAAAGGGATCTGGGGGTTTTGGTCAACAAGAAGTTGAACATGAGCCAGCAGTGTGCCCTGGCAGCCAGGAGGGCCAACCTTATCCTGGGGTGCATCAGGCATGGCACGGTGAGACAGTCAAGGGAAGGGACTGTCCTGCTCTGCGCTCATGCAGCCTGTCCTCAAGTACGTGTGCAGTTTGGGGCACCGGAATATAAAAAAGGCATAAAACTGTTAGATAGGGTCCAAAAGGAGAGCTACAAAGACAGTGAAGGATCTGGTAGGCAAGACATGTAAGGAGCGCATGAATTCACTTAGTTTGCTCAGCCCAGAGCAGAGCAGGCTGAGGGGAGGCCTCATGGTGGCCTGCGGCTCCCTCATGAGGGGAGGCGCTGAGCTCTGCTCTCTGGGGACAGGGATGGGACCCGAGGGAACGGCATGGAGCTGGGACAGGGGAGGGTCAGGCTGGGGGTTAGGGAAGGGTTCTGCACCCAGAGGGTGGTTGGGCACTGGGACAGGCTCCCAGGGCAGTGGTCACTGCATGAAGCCTGCCAAAGTTCAGTAAGTGTTTGGACAATGCTCACAGACACATGCTCTTATTTTTGGGTGGTCCTGTGTGGAAGCAGGAGTTGGATTCAATGACCCTGGAGGGTCCCTTCCAACTCAAAACATTCTATGATTCTATGATAATGGCATACGTAGCAATACTAGAGCTTGGGGAAATTAAGCTCATAATCCTTTATGGATTGGCTTTGACCACCCTTACACCATCTATAGTTTTTTTTTGTTTGTTTGTTTGTTTTGATATGCTTATTAATTTCTGCTCAGAATTTAGTTTTAAAACAGCCACCTCTCCTAAAATTTTCTGAGAAATACATCTGGAAAACCTATCAGAACACCTATGGAAGTAGTATGCCAGGAAGAAGACTGTTAAAAGCAAAAGGACAAAGTCTGAAGTTCTACAACTGATAGTAGACTGTGGTCTGAGGAAGATTTTGTTTGGTTATATTTCTTTTTCTTAGTTTCACAAATGCCACATGCTGGCCCAACCATAAATGGTGGTCATGTGCCTACACTTCATGATCCATACCTACACATTAGAGGAGTTGTAGAAACTATGAGGATTCTATGAGAATCGCTTTTACAGTCACCTCTTCTGATGTTTACTTACCTACTGAACTGTATGATATTTATTTTTCACAGCAGTAAAAGTTTGATCTTTTCCACACCACTGCAAATTTTCATCTGCCATATTTTTAATCTCATTATATTTCCATGGTATCCATTAAGCTTTGTGCTTTTCTTTCTGACTATCAAAATGTTAGATTACTCTTAGATACCAAATGAAACTCATAATTCAACTACACTATGCCAGCCTGGTTCAGCTACCTACTACTCCCTTGCTGACACTATCTCCTGTTCCAAACTATCACTGTAATGTCGTTTCTGCTATTTTACAAATGCAGCTAAATAAAGATATGTATAGCTTTCATGATAGAAGAATCTTTCAAATCTATTTAATTTCTCTTTCTATGAAAATACATTTAATTTCTATTTCTATGAAAAAATGACATTTATTTCAAGTCAGAAGTTAGATGCTTTTTTCCATCACATTCAAAACAAAGACAATGAAACTGAAATCAATAATGTTGTTGCTTAGTATCAGGGAATGTAGTCATAGAGTAATGGCTTTAAACTAAAATAATAATAATAATAATAAAATAATAAAAAAGATAGATTTACATTGGATATTAGGAAGAAATTCTTTACTGTTAGGGTGGTGAAGCACTGGCACAGGTTGGCCAGAGAAGCAGTGGATACCCCACCCCTGGAAGTGTTCAAGGCCAGGTTAGATGGGGCTATGAGCAACTTGTAGTAGTGGAAGGTATCCCTGCCCATGGCAGGGGGGGTCGAATTAGATAATCTTTAATATTCCTTCCCACCCAAAGCATTCCACAATTAATAGTGTTTCTGATTTTATTTCTCCTAGAAAAGTTAACATTGCATTACAGTGAAACAGAAGCTATTGACCCAAAACCACAATAGCTCTGCATATTATCATTTGTAGGTACTACATGTGTGGCTCAATTTCTTTTTCTAGTGTTGATGACCTTTATGGGATGCCTGGAAAAAGTGTCTTTTGGGACTACATCCCCAATTGACATGGGTTGATCACAATTATAGTTCCAAATGTCTTCTTTTTTTTTCATTTATGCCTAGCTTCAAATGAAATGGAGATCTCCCTCCTTCCTTGGGAGAAAAGGAGGAAGCACCAGTGAATTCTCTGGCCTAGGGAACCCCTCCAAAATTTTCTTTGCACTAACAGGCATAGGAAAACAGAATGTAAGTTTTCACAAATGTCATACTCTGATAAGACCTCTGACTTTGAAAGGAGCTTTACACAGATATGTGCTATCATCAGAACAGTATCAAGCATCTGTCATACTGGAAATAGAAGAAATATACCAGTTGCTGCTCCATGCCTACTACACATGAGACCAGTTACCAAGGGTAGGTATTTTGAACTATTTTACGATGTTTCCTGGAGCAGTAGGATAACCTCAGAAACTGTCTGGAGCCAAACAAAAAACAAAAATGTTTATGTTTCCTTCAGTATGATCTTTTTCAGACTGGACAGTGGCCTACCTGTGCCTTCACAGGAATGGAAGACACTCATATTGCCTCTAAGACAACCTCACTACCAGGGATCTGATAAAGTTCCACTATGCCCAGCAGTACTGCAGAAGAGGACACTCAGTAAGGAATGTAAATTTGAGTGAGCAAAAATAATATACACTGCCTGAAGTGCTTTTTTTCCCACTTGTCTTTGTAAACATAGAGTCAAAGGTTGTTTCAGTCCAGAAATCTAGCTACCCACTGTCACAGAAATTAAGTAAAGGTTCATTATAAATACACTTAAGCAAACTGAACAATAACATTGTTCACTGCTGATAAATGCAAAATGAAACAAGCAGGTAAAAGTGAACAAATTCAGCATTCACAGAGCAAAGTTATGTGCAAGCAAAATGATCTTAGAGCTAAAAAACAGTTGAGAAGAGGAACCATAGATATCATCTGTGAAATGCTCCGTCAGCTGTCCATGCACCACTGCACTTCTTGGAAATTCCTACAGCTCATGCAGAAGCACAAAGGGATACCACTTCACAAGTGGGATATGCAGAGAATACTTCAGTGAAGGAGGAGAATATCTTGCACAAGGAGAAAACACTCTAGCCGACAAATCTGCTGTTTTGTTGTTCTTAAGTTTAGCTATTCCCAGCTATAGGCAAGATTTTTTTCAAAATTCAACAGTGAATGCTGCAAACAGCTAAAAGTAAGAAAGAACCTCCAAAAGGAAAATAAAAATCATGGAAGAAAAAAAAAAAAAAAAAAAGAGAAGAAGAAGAAGGATAAAAAAGACAAGCAAACTGTGTGAGAATAACAGCCTAGTGATGAGAACGCAGGTCAGAGTAGGAAGAAGCATATTAAAAGTGGACCAGCTGTAACCAAAATGTGAAAATAAAAAGCAACTAAATCAAATACTGAGCACATGCTACCTTGCACACATAGATGTAAGAGAAATCTCAACAATAACCTAAAAATAAAACAAACAAACAACCAAAGGCCGAAATCAATACAAAAATGAGGGAAGCCCGGAGGATTGATCTGCACTGAAGAACTGAGACCAAAAGTTAGCATGATGAAAAGGAGGGCAAACAACAGAAGATCGGCAAAGGAAGCAGCTGCATATCTTCTCTATTTCACTTTTACATACTGTGATGCACATTTTCACAGATTGTCCAAAGAGCTACAGCATCTCAGCCACAGGATACATTAACCAGTACAGTGTTCAGATACATGTAAGTTTAAATAAGTTTTCACATCACAAAGGTGATGGGAAAGACACTGACATCAAGGTTTATAAAGCAGCAAGCTTTATAAGTGAGTGTTATGACAGTTCACTTTACTGTTTTGACAGTCATCATTTTCATCTCTGAACAAACATGTTCCTCACTTCTGATAACCCAACACACAGCACAGGATTTATCAACACCCTTTAGCATATGGATATAGTCCCCCAGAGATATGCTGGGGCTTCTTGGGGGCCTATTGGACCTATCCTGAGTCACAGAGTGTAGACAAAACACACATACAGAAGTCTGCATCATGGTAAAAAAAAAACTGAATAGACTACTACTGTATTAACCACTGTATGGAGATGTTTTGTTCCTCACTTAAATTGTTTTAATCAAAATCGTGTTGGGATGATTACAGCTTACACAGTATCAAGTACCTCACTTATAACACATCTTCACAAACAATAGACAAGGCAAACACCAGATGGAAAAATTCTGTGTTTGTTTATACTACATTTACAAAACCAGCAAGTACACATATTTCACAGAAAAAATAATAATTATTCTAAAAACCCATTACTTTATTGCAGTAATAGTAAGATGGATGCAGAGATTTATTGTATATTTGAATATACTTGGAGGTAAAACAGTCCCATACTACTCACCTTGATCTCTTTCATGCCATGTCCGACTCCCCGCAGCTGGTGAATTTGGAGAGGGATAAAAGTCTCCTGTCGGGCTTGGCTCCATATTCTCATCTATGGAGATAGTTTTGGGCCTTTTGCTGTTAAGTAATGTAAGATTTGGTCATGAGAATGATATGCAGCTAGTAGTGTTATATAAGCTATTTAGATTTTAACAACAACAAGAAAATTGATAAAAAGCAATTCAGGCATATAAAGCACAAAAAAAGCAGATTTTAGATCTTTTGCTAACTGCCATAGAACATGTTATGTAATAATATGTAATTCAGGTATGTGCTTGATTTTTTCACACGACAATACCTCAGAGATGATTATGTAACATATAAAAGACATAATTGTTCTAATTCTACCAGAATTCATCTGACAAAATGAAAGAAAAGAAAACAAAACAAAAACAAAAATAAAACAACAACAACAAAAACAGTTCCTGTAACCTACCACTGAAAGGTTGTATATCATGAGAATTTTAAATCTGCACAGAAACCATAGAAGCAATGGAAAGTCCTGGAAAAGATTAACTAACAAAGTCAAGGTAAACCAGAAACCTTTCTGTGTGTGCTAGTAAGGGAAAAAATGTAGTTCACTGTATTCTACCAGGTCAAAATCCTAAGCTTTTCAAAGAGGTATAACTTGAAAGAAAGACTTTTCGTTTTAGATGAATATAATTGAAAACAAAAGGCTCACATTTCATGTCACTATATAAAAAGAGTTAGTGCTTCCATAAAGTAAAGGGAATTCAAGGTTCTTTGTAACAATATATGTACATACTGATATTGCTATGTAGACTGTCAAAGAAAACTAGAATGAAAGATTTAATGGTCTTCTCCTCCTCCTCCTCCTTCTTGTTCTTCTTGTTCTTCTTGTTTTTCTGATCTTCTTCTTCTTCTTCTTCTTCTTCTTCTTCTTCTTCTTCTTCTTCTTCTTCTTCTTCTTCTTCTTCTTCTTCTTCTTCTTCTTCTTCTTCTTCTTCTTCTTCTTCTTCTTCTTCTTCTTCTTCTTCTTCTTCTTCTTCTTCTATTTTATCATTATCATCATTATACACTCTGAGAATCAATAGTTTTTTAAATGTACTAGGTGAAAATACAATGACAATGGAATTAAATGGCAGAATATGAGCTCAATAACTCAGAAGCAACAGGCACTGCTGGAATTGCACCTCAGTCTTGTGACAGTCCTTCTGTCCTGTCCCACTGCACAGACAGTTCCAGAGTCCTTGGAGTGCAGAAACCTAGGAGATGATCTAGTGTGACCTAACCTTACTGTGGCTAGCAGGTTGAGGGAGGTGTTTCTCCCACTCTGCTCTGCTCTCATGAGACCCCACCTGGAACACTGCATTCAGCTCTGGGGCCCCCAGCACAAGAAGAATATGAAAGTATTAGAGCAGAATCACAGAATCACAGAACCATCTAGGTTGGAAGAGACCTCCAAGATCACTGAGTCCAACCTCTGACCTAACACTAACAAGTCCTTCACTAAACCATATCACTAAGCTCTACATCTAAATGTCTTTTAAAGACCTCCAGGGATGGTGACCCAACCACTTCCCTGGACAGCCTATTCCAATGCCTAACAACCCTTTCGGTAAAGAAGTTCTTCCTAAGATCCAGCCTAAACCTACTCTGGCACAACTTTAGCCCACTCCCCCTTGTCCTGTCACCAGGCATGTGGGAGAATAGACCAGTCCCCACCTCACTACAGCCTCCTTTAATGTACCTATAGAGAGCGATACAGTCGCCCCTGAGCCACCTTTTCTCCAGGCTGAACAACCCCAGCTCCCTCAGCCGCTTCTCATAAGACTTGTTCTCCAGACCCCTCACCAAGTCCAGCAAGTCCAGAGGGAGCCATGAAGATGATAGCTGGAGCACCTTTCCTACAAAGACAGGCTGAGAGAGTTGGGATTGATCGACCTCAAGAAGAGAAGGCTCTGGGGAGACCTGATAGCCGCCTTCCAGTACCTAAAGGGGTCTACAGGAGATCTGGGGAGGGACTTTGTCTGGGAGTGTAGAGATATGAAAAGTAATGGCTTTAACCTAAAAAAAAAAAAAAAAAAAAAAAAAAAAAAAAAAAAGTAGAAGTAGATTTAGAACAGATACAAGGAGAAATTATTCTTCACTCAGAGGGTGGTGAGGTACTGGAACACTGAAACAGGCTGCCCAGAGAAGCTGTGGATGCCCCATCCCTGAAAACATCCAAGGCCAGGCTGGATAGGGCTTTGAGCAACCTGGTGTAGTGGAGGGTGTCCTTGCCCACAGCAGGGGGGCTGGAACTGGGTAGTCTTTAAAGTCCCTTCCAACCCAAGCCATTCCACGATTCTGTGATTCTGTGAGCAATCCTGCAGTACTTGATTTCGTAGCAAACAGCTTCAGACAAACAGGGAGCCCCAGGGGGTGGACAGTAAATTATCTGGGAGCCAAGAGGAGGGCAGACCAGTTTCTTCACCTCTGTGGGTCTGCCAGCTGTTCCTGAGGTAAGGAACTCTGTTCTTCTCAGTGTCAGAAGGATATATGCTGAAGCAAGGAAGAAGTGGGTTTCTCAGAACAAACACTGAGATCGCTAAGAAAAATCAGAATGCCTGTGACAATCTCACATGCTCGTCCTCATCCCCACTATGCTGGGACACACATCTTGTGAGGCAGGAAACACACTTTCATGAGCTGGGGTGATGCTTAAGGATACAGACACCTTTGTATTTGACTCCCTTTGCTTTATGTACCTACCCTAATGCCCTTTTCACTAGAAGCAGTATCTGTCACAACACAGCTTTCAGGACAGAAGTCCAAGCCTTCAAAGGTGGCCTTTGTGCCTGGAACCACCTGGTGGCACCAAGCACTTCTGGCCAGTGCCAGGCTGCTCAACATGCCTGCAGCTCAGCAGCAGCGCCAAGATATGTAGCTCTTCTCTTGGCAGATGATTTAGTGTCACAAGCTGCTGTCATCTTTAATATCAACAGCAATTATAATAATAATTATAATTATAGTAATAAATGCCACTTCAAATGACTATTTTTAACATATATATCTCTACATAACTTAGGTTAACCTGCATAAGTAGCCTACCTCACAAAATCAGAGGAAACTCGGCTGTTTACAGTATTTGTGTACTGCTTGTCCCACTCTGTTTCACAGTAGTACCTTTTTCAAGTTTTTTACCTGCTTGGTGGAGAGGATAAGGACCTCTGTAGATTTACACCCGAATTCATATCATGGTAATATGGCTGGCTCGGAAGTTCTCCAATTGGGAAGTTCACTCCAGTTCCTTGGGTTATAGGTGCTGAAAAACATATCATTATAAAGAGTCAGAGATTTTTGTCTATCTTTTTAGCCATCTTTTCATTTTTAACACCAGGAAAAAAATCAAGATGTTGCTACATGTTTCTAATTTTCTGCCTGTTGCAGAAACCAAGTACAGACAAGTTTTATCAATGTTTATCTATCTAAAAAATGAATTACCTTCCCCAGTCCCTAGAAATCCTTAAGAAGTTATGCATATATAATGCATGTGTTGTATATGATTGTTTTATAGCAGACAACCTGTAATCATCAATGTGAAGATAATATAAACAATGGCACAAAGTTAAAACTTTTGAAGATGGACTTTTACAGTGAGTAAGGAAGGGCTTATACAGAGAGCTAACAGTCTTTGTGAAATAAATAAAATAACTGGAAAGAACAAACCTGGGGACACACGTTGTACCATGTCCCTTTTTCTTTTATCCAGAGCCTTAGATACTTCTCTGCATATATACACCTACACACAAACACACATTTACTCAGTTCTCCCTATAGAGCCTGTGAACCATACATTTTAGCATTTCAAGAATAAATTATATGTTACATGTTGTGGTATACTTACCTTTGTTCCCTGTCTGTGAATTGTGCATTTTAACTACCTTTGGCACTTAAAAGAATAATTGCATGTTGTGTAATATATCTGAAGGCATTTATTTTTCCTGACAGTTATAGTACAACACTGTTGCGGCTTGAGGTTAAACAAATGCATGGTAAGAAATCCCACAGAAACCACATGCTTTAAAACTTATTATTAGAAGTATATCATGTATAACAGCTTCAGCAGGTATGATTTCATAAGGTAACTGCAATATTGATTCTTTTTTTTTTTTTTTTTTTAATCTGAATGGCCCAATACTTTAAAATATATTTAACTACATCCTCAGCCTCCCCCCAAAAAATAAAAGCCATATCTTTAGCAAACAAATTAGGGGGAGGGGTGTGAGAAGAAAATAATAAAAGAAAAAGAAGAGACTTGAGAAGAGAGGAGACTCGAGGAGAGGAGAGGAGACTCGAGGAGAGGAGACTCGAGGAGAGGAGACTCAAGGAGACTCGAGGAGACTCGAGGAGAGGAGACTCGAGGAGAGGAGAGGAGACTCGAGGAGAGGAGACTCGAGGAGAGGAGAGGAGACTCGAGGAGACTCGAGGAGACTCGAGGAGAGGAGACTCGAGGAGAGGAGAGGAGAGGAGACTCGAGGAGAGGAGACTCGAGGAGAGGAGACTCGAGGAGAGGAGAGGAGACTCGAGGAGACTCGAGGAGACTCGAGGAGACTCGAGGAGAGGAGACTCGAGGAGAGGAGACTCGAGGAGAGGAGAGGAGACTCGAGGAGAGGAGAGGAGACTCGAGGAGAGGAGACTCGAGGAGAGGAGACTCGAGGAGAGGAGACTCGAGGAGAGGAGAGGAGACTCGAGGAGACTCGAGGAGAGGAGACTCGAGGAGAGGAGACTCGAGGAGAGGAGACTCGAGGAGAGGAGAGGAGACTCGAGGAGAGGAGAGGAGAGGAGAGGAGAGGAGAGGAGAGGAGAGGAGAGGAGAGGAGAGGAGAGGAGAGGAGAGGAGAGGAGAGGAGAGGAGAGGAGAGGAGAGGAGAGGAGAGGAGAGGAGAGGAGAGGAGAGGAGAGGAGAGGAGAGGAGAGGAGAGGAGAGGAGAGGAGAGGAGAGGAGAGGAGAGGAGACTCGAGGAGAGGAGAGGAGACTCGAGGAGAGGAGAGGAGACTCGAGGAGAGGAGAGGAGACTCGAGGAGAGGAGAGGAGACTCGAGGAGAGGAGACTCGAGGAGAGGAGACTCGAGGAGAGGAGAGGAGAGGAGAGGAGAGGAGAGGAGAGGAGAGGAGAGGAGAGGAGAGGAGAGGAGAGGAGAGGAGAGGAGAGGAGAGGAGAGGAGAGGAGAGGAGAGGAGAGGAGAGGAGAGGAGAGGAGAGGAGAGGAGAGGAGAGGAGAGGAGAGGAGAGGAGAGGAGAGGAGAGGAGAGGAGAGGAGAGGAGAGGAGAGGAGACTCGAGGAGAGGAGAGGAGACTCGAGGAGAGGAGAGGAGACTCGAGGAGAGGAGAGGAGACTCGAGGAGACTCGAGGAGAGGAGAGGAGAGGAGAGGAGAGGAGAGGAGAGGAGAGGAGAGGAGAGGAGAGGAGAGGAGAGGAGAGGAGAGGAGAGGAGAGGAGAGGAGAGGAGAGGAGAGGAGAGGAGAGGAGAGGAGAGGAGAGGAGAGGAGAGGAGAGGAGAGGAGAGGAGAGGAGAGGAGAGGAGAGGAGAGGAGAGGAGAGGAGAGGAGAGGAGAGGAGAGGAGAGGAGAGGAGAGGAGAGGAGAGGAGAGGAGAGGAGACTCGAGGAGAGGAGAGGAGACTCGAGGAGAGGAGACTCGAGGAGAGGAGACTCGAGGAGAGGAGACTCGAGGAGAGGAGAGGAGAGGAGAGGAGAGGAGAGGAGAGGAGAGGAGAGGAGAGGAGAGGAGAGGAGAGGAGAGGAGAGGAGAGGAGAGGAGAGGAGAGGAGAGGAGAGGAGAGGAGAGGAGAGGAGAGGAGAGGAGAGGAGAGGAGAGGAGAGGAGAGGAGAGGAGAGGAGAGGAGACTCGAGGAGAGGAGAGGAGAGGAGAGGAGAGGAGAGGAGAGGAGAGGAGAGGAGAGGAGAGGAGAGGAGAGGAGAGGAGAGGAGAGGAGAGGAGAGGAGAGGAGAGGAGAGGAGAGGAGAGGAGAGGAGAGGAGAGGAGAGGAGAGGAGAGGAGAGGAGACTCGAGGAGAGGAGAGGAGAGGAGAGGAGACTCGAGGAGAGGAGACTCGAGGAGACTCGAGGAGAGGAGAAGAGAGGAGAAGAGAGGAGAAGAGAGGAGAAGAGAGGAGAAGAGAGGAGAAGAGAAGAGAAGAGAAGAGAAGAGAAGAGAAGAGAAGAGAAGAGAAGAGAAGAGAAGAGAAGAGAAGAGAAGAGAAGAGAAGAGAAGAGAAGAGAAGAGAAGAGAAGAGAAGAGAAGAGAAGAGAAGAGAAGAGAAGAGAAGAGAAGAGACGAGACGAGACGAGACGAGACGAGACGAGACGAGACGAGACGAGACGAGTATTACCACTGCAGCATGACAATGCTCAGTATTTTCCTGAAGGATTTAACTTGATTTTTATTGCTGAATGCTAATTTCTGACCATGGCAAATGAAATTACACTCACATCTTAAATTCAATGAATCCATCAAGCATCATGTGCTGGCATGAACTAGCTTCTGTATAATGTTTGGACAGAGAATTTTGGAGACTTCTGTCTCACTGTTTTTGTCCTCTCATCAGAAAAGAGAATTTCCTGGACCATTCAGTTGTTATAATGTTGGTGTTATCACTGCAGACACTTCCAGCTATAACTTTCAAGTATATTTGTTCACTTCTTAAGTAAGTCTTAACAGAAATAATTTAACAGTGCAGAAAGAAGTGTTCAGGAAGCAATGTTAAATGAAGTTCTGCATTGTGTTTATTCCATGCTATTACAGCATATTCTTTGTTTTTTATTATCAAATATTTGTGTGCATAACTCTTCTGATGCCAAAACAAGCCAATGTATTCAGAAATTCAGTTACAACCACTGCCACATGTAAAAGAAATACAATACATTGTTAATCATCATTTCTATCCTCACTATGGAGGGTCCACTTGTAGCATCTTTCAAGTGCTGTAAATCCAAAAACCTAAAAGAATAATCATATGGTTTAGCAGAGTCCAAGGATGTGCTGTGCAACGTTAAAAAGCTGGAAGTCTAACAAATAAAATTTGATTATCTATCATAGTTTACTAGCATATGAATCCATTAATGTGCAGGGGGACACCTAACAAATTGGTTCCAGCCTTAAATAATGAAGAAACAAAAGAAGACTTTTGTGTGTTTAATTATAAATGCTTGCAAGATGCACTGTAATGCTGTGGTCAAAGTTATGAAAATCCTGAGTGGTTATAGGCATTTCCTACACATCTTATCTTGGGGAAAAAGAAAAAAAAGAAGAACAAATAAAGCAAACAAATACTGAGATCCAGAAAGAATTCTTTGCTTGGTTTGGAAATGATTAAAAGTAAATGTGAACTTACTTCTGGACACCCTCACAAGTTCTGACACATTGAACACTCCAGATTTTACAAAACTGTCCTCAAGGTACACTGAAAAAGATCACAATTTGTAGAGTGAGAATATTAACAAATATCTATAGATACATTTATACACAAGCTAACAACAGCATCAACAGTCCTAAAACTATAATATGCAGACAAAAGTACACTGAAATTGGGATCAAATGAGAGCTGAAAATCAAGCAGAGGTGCTAAAGTTTTGAGGAGCTGTGGTAAAGCAATCTGCCGATGCGCACATGAAAACTAACAAACAGTACACTGTGTCCCTAGTTAACCATCCATAAACTGCCTAAAAATTTGTTTCTTTTATTAGTATCTCAATTTTTAAATCAACATTGAACTAAGAACTGTAGTGGCTGGCAAATACAACAGTCCTGTCCTGGCATACATTTCTGTAAACACATTTTGTCTCTGTTGATAGTAACTTTCCGCTACCACCTTAGTTACAAAATCATCACCTCTGAGTCAGATGAGGATTTTATTGTTGTTTCCAATAAAAGACAGAACTGGACAAAACAGACTGCTAGTTGAGTGGGGTGCTGAATTATATCTACATACAAATCTACATATAAGAAACCACGCTTTATTGTTTTGGCCTCTGTTTACTCATTCCAAGATAATTGTGTATGATATACTTTCATCGCCTTCAAGTTTGAGCATATTTTGGAACACTGCAGTGAAAGAACCATTAATATCACTAATAATCAATAAGTATCCCAGTAGTGTAACTACTTATTAAAAGGGAGCAGAGAAGCCCATGTTTCTAGTGGAATTCTCACACTGATAACTACTGCATAAACTGACTTGACCGAATTTGAGATTACATGACATCATAGCCTTTACAGACAACAAAGTTGCCCATTTGCCAACAGAATTATTTGGATCCATACTTTGCACACATTGCTGCTCTAACAGACATGCTGAGGGAAGGTGCACCAAGTGTTGCTTGTTGTTCTTCCTCTTTTCCTTCTTACTAGCCCACAGAGCCTCTACACCCAGCACCTCTGATATTATTTACCTGTCTGGGTATAAATAATACACCTGGCAACTCAGGCTGAAAAATCCTGTGTATATTTATTATATGTGTACATTACTGTACATCACATCCTGAGTACATTTATTATATATGTCAGCCTTTCCTGACATCTCTGTTGTGCTTCTAGATATACAAGCCAGTGTCAGTCTTCCCCGTCTGAAAAGCCATCAGAGGAGGAAATGCAGAGGGTATGCAGAGAGCCATGGGTCTGTGTGATCATTCTGAATGATGCCATGCCAATGCCATTATCTCTTCATCTTCTAGTCATCATCACTCATATGATATCTATGCATGTCTTTATTTCCACCAGTAGTTCTGTGGATTTCTCCCTCTCCCTCTTTACTTTCTCTCACATTCCTCTTGCTCTCATTTTTTACAGCTTCTCTTCACATCTACTGCTTTTTCTTTTCTTATTTCTAAGAAATTAGAACATTTTCCTTTCATCTTCTACATTCCCTTGCACCTTTTCTTCATGTTTTCTGTTTGTCACACCCGTACCATTAAAAATAAAAAATTACAGTAAGAATAATGTTTCATTTTCCTTTCTTCCTCACTTCTTATTTTTAACCTAAGAATGGATGAACTGGACAAAGCATAGTAATTCCTCTGACAATGGAAAACTTTACCTTCTGTATTTTCTTAATCGGGCACAGTCTAAAGCACTGAAAAGAAGATTTCCAAGAAAAAATTAATTTTATGTTTTTAGTTGGCCTGAAAGTGAAATGTGGCTTAAAGCCAGTGTACAAATGTGCAGACAGCTCTGAAGGTGGTTAACAAGACAAACTGAACTTCTGTGCTGCCTATCCAAAAACCTCTACTTTGAAGTACAACTTCTCTAGATTCAAGTTAGGCTGACTTGAGAGGACCTTCACCCAAGTGTAGATTAGTTGAGCTACCATTGAGTACAATAAGTCCTAAGGCTCATTACATTAAAAAAAAAAAAAAAAAAAAAAAAAAAAAAAAAAAAAGCACACGTAGGATTTTATATATATATATAAAATAATATATATATATATATAATATATATTATATATATATAATATATATATTTTTTTTATCTATAGAAGCAGACATGTATATGTGTTCATCTGCACACATGCACAGAGTATTCAGTTCTGTCTCAAGAATTTTCAGTTTTTCTTACTGTTAACACTGAGGACACCTACATAGCTTAAAGAGTGATATAGCATGTTTCTGTCCTTGTAATAATGAAATGGGAGCAGGAAAAATATTCTGCCACTGAGTGGTACCACTATTTACCACCTCATCACAGCAGGTGTTGTTGATGGATCACTGTCTTTCACCCAGGTTTAACAAATAAATAAATAAACATACAAAGAGAAGCTTTGTGCCATTAAACTGCTATAATTTATTACAGAAATTAATTCTAAATAGGAAAATAATAAATGGAAAGACCTTGTATGGAGCAGGACAACTTTGTAGGACATTTTGACTATGATGTCAGATAATGTCTTTTACCTTATGAAGTTTATCTCCCTACTGAGCAAGACTTAACATTCATGTTCACATTATTACACTGCTTTCAAGTGTCCTGTTTTGACTGGGATAGAGTTAATTTTCTTCCTAGTGGCTGGTATGGTGCTCTGTTTTGGATTTAGGATGAGCATAATGCTGGTAACACACCAATGTTTTAGTTGTTTTGCAGTACTTACATGGAGTCAAGGACTTTTCTGCTTGCTTCCTGACAGCGAGGAGGCTGTGGGTGCACAAGGCGATGGCGTGGGACATAGCTAGGAGACCTGACCCCAGCTGACCAAAGTATCCCATACCATACGGTGTCATGCTCAGTGGTAAAAACTGTGGGGAGCTGACCGGGGAAGCCTCTACCCAGGGTTGGGATGAGCATCATTTGACAGGTGGTGAGCAATTGCATTGTGCAGCACTTGTTTTGTATATTCTTTTATTGTTGCTGTTGTTATTATTATTTCCTTCCTTTTCTGTCCTATTAAACTGTCTTTATCTCAACCCACAGGTTTTTAACTTCTTTTTTCTGATTCTTTTCCCGTCCCACTGTGGAGGGGTGAGCGAACAGCTGTGTGGTGCTTAGCTGTCTGTTGGGTTAAACCACAACAGCAAGAAAAAGATATACAGTGATATCTGTGCAGTATGTGTCTTACTGTCTTTTGATTAAGCATTCCATAATGCACTTCTTGTATTTCATTGACATGCTAAAGAGCCTTTAATTAACATTCTTGGTATGTTTCTGATCTGTTCAGTACAGAAACTAATGCACTTGATAATTTATTGTTCTATTCCTCATAGAGATTTTACTGTACCTTTTGATGATCATGATAACACCTTGCTGTCTATGTTGTTCAAGCCTTATATAAGCATGGAGTATTGTCATTTACTAAAACTCATCTTGCTTTAGAGATGACACACTGTGAAATACATTATAGTACGTAACATTATTCTTAAAATTCTAAATTCTCTAAAAAATATATTTCTGCCCAAACCAATGTAGTGTACCTCTGTATAACCGGTAAGGAACTTCCAAAACCTATAAGCAACAGCAGATATTGTTTTCCTATATTTCCTTTATTTTTTGTACAAGGAAGGTTAAAAAAAAAAAAAAAAAAAAAAAAAAGAGTTCCCTCCTAAACTTTTTAAAAGAAAAATCATTTCTGAAAAATATGTTTTCCGACAGTAACACTACCATGACCAGATCATAGCCATTAAGGAAAAAAGATAAATGGGTTAAGATGAGCAACAGTTCTGATCAAGTTTCAATCATATGGTTGGCAAACAAGAGAAACCTTTAGTAATCCCATTCTTTATACATCTTCCTCTCTGTTCCTGTGCTATGCTTTCAATAACTGAATTACAAGAATAGTCTTAAACATGGTGAGATTAAAACAGGAAAAAAAAATGTTGTTACAACCTATTCAAAAATATTTTCACTTTTCACAAATGTGTACTGTAAAGGCTTGCTCTCATATTACTTAAAACCTCACCAATGACATCTGTCTTTAGAAATCTTTAACCAGCCTTTTTAATTTCTTTTGATTTAATTGTATTTTATGAATAGAATGCCTGTTTACATTCTGCTGCATATTGTCTAGTGCCAAAACATAAAATTGCTTCCTGGTATTATTAAATATCTAATTTTTTCACTGATACAGACTTGATTTTGAGCACCTTATGAAGCAAGAGTAAGGATACAATCAGTGCAGGAAGTAACTTGTATTAATGTCCTTTTAATTTTGGATCTTTGAAAGGAGGAATTGTAAAGCAATAGGTAGACTTAATAGCTGTGAGAAATGGTCAATATTGGGAACTACTGTGAGAAAAAAAGCTAGAACCTTCATACTTGAATACAGACTACTAGCAGGGAACTGTAATGATGAAGTTATGTGAAACACAGTTCTGGATTCTGGTACAGGTTTGTCCAATTTCTGAAACTGTTACAATTACAGGTTAAATAATTTTATTGTACTGGTTCTTTTTCAGAGTCTTTGAAAGCAGATTTTTTAAGGATCAGCTCTTGCTGCTCTCTAAAGCATCCGACATTGACAAGAAGCTCTAACTTCAGCAGGAATGCTAGTGACATACAGTTCCTATTCACAGTTACAAGGGGCAGTGAAAAAGTAGTCTCACACTGTATATTGTGATTTAGCTTACAGTCTAGGAAACTTGCAGTTTTTCTCATTGCATGTATTTTGAAACTAGTATCTTAAAAAGACTTCCAGAAGCAGGTTCCCACCAGACCAGAATTTCTTAAAGGCAGTTAAGAATGGATAGCATGAGCCAAGGAGTGACAGAAGATTCCAGTAGTGAAGTCACTAAATAGAAGTAATATTCTGTCCAGAGAATTAAGCTCTTTTATTATCACACATTTGTCTCTGACCATGTTGCACAGCTACCTTTGCTGTGTTGCCTTTTGTTTGTTTTGTTTTGTTTTGTTTTGTTTTAACCTCTAAAAACTGCAGTTATACTGTAACTGGGAAAGTAAAAAAACATGTTGCAAAAGATCGCATGACTCCATTAAACATTTTAGCAGAATATGGGCCTAAGAATCTGCTTGTGCCATTATGAAAAACAAATGAAATTTTCCATACTCTGAAGTTAATGAGCAGGGCTATAATTGCCTTCAATGATGTAGTAAGATGCAAACACCTAGCTGAATTGATTCCAGAATCCATGCACTGGAATCCAAGAGATGAGTTGGCCTGAAACCTAGCAAAAACAGAAAGAATGACTACCACAAATTCATACTGCCTTCCACTCTGGCAGGTCTCAGGTCATGTACACACCACAGCCAAGATTTTAAAGATATTGTTGGAGCTGATTTTTATCAGATACCAGACTGCTGCTTTACTGGTTAGAAATCCAAAAGGAGTTTTCTGGTGCCAAAGCAGATTTTTGGAGTTCTAACCTCTAATGTAACCATTTTTATTAAACTCTTGTTCTGTGCATGCTTTGAAGTAAAAACACTGTGTTCACCATTGAACACAACTGCATCAGAATTGAAAGCAGCATCAACTACAAACTAAGTTCATAAAAAAGGATAGTCCATCCAAGTGAAAATTCAAAACTAATCCTAAACCAGTAGACAGTAGAAACTTCCTATACCAAAATTAAAACCAGCATGCAAGACCAAAAACTCTTACTTCTGGAAAAAGGGGCTGTGCAATTTGTGCAGGTTTCTGATTGTTCAGATAGCCCAGCTGCACACTTCTCTTACAGAAAGTCCTAACTGGTGCGGGGCTGAGAGGCTGAGGAGGATGGGCATCATCTCTCAATCTCTGTCATTACTAATTCATAGAGCATTCGGGAAAGGGAGAAATCCACAGAAAATCAAGCCGTGACCAAACCCAACCCAGTTTTATTTGAAGATTGCTATCTGAGATGGCATGGCTGCAGGCATACAGGAAACAGCTTTCAGAATATCCACTCCCATGCTGAAAAATCAAGGCACAGAATATATGTTTGTTTGAATGTAGTTCTGCCTGATTCCACAAACTACTACTACAGCATCATTTCTTCCACAAGAAAAGATGCTTGCAATGATGAGGCCAGGGAACCTCTCTTCTATTCCTATTAATTAGGGGGATAATTCCCCATCCACAAGAAGGTAACTTGCAATACAATAAAATAATGAAACTGTCTGTGTTCTGAATCATTCAAAACTCAAGGAAATTTGCTTATTGCATTTCCAAAAGAGTGCAAAGGTTGAGAGCACACATAACTCTTCAGAGGCTATTTCTGTAAATGTACATTCTAAAACTTAAAACTGAAACACTTCTTTCTAAAATAGTCATATATAGGCAAATTTATTACACATTCCTTAGGGCTTAATCCAAAAAGAATGTTCTCCCTGTGGCTGCTGGCCCATATGAAAGCTCAGAGAAGCCTTTGGGGCTCTACAGCTGCAAGAGAGATTTGCATACAAGAGATAGGTGAGGATGGTTGCAAACTTTTTGGCAACACCTTTTTTAATTAGAATGATTTCACTCACGTCTTCTTTGGAAAAGGTTCCCAGAATAAAAATGCTGGTGAAAATGCAAGGGGAAAACCCATTCCAGAGTAGTAGGGCTGGCTCTAAGGATTCACTGAACCCTGCCTCATTCAGACTAGGAATGTTATTGTTAGATGAATGCCCTGACAATGTATCATGATTTACTGCGGAGGAAGGAAGGCAACTAGTGGAGAGGAATGAAAGGTGGGGAGACAGTTTCTCAATCTCTGTCTAAAAGTGTCTCACCTCACATATAAATAATGTAATATTCACTAGCTGATAGGCTTGAACTCAAGTCATCGTCATTCAGCCCTGACTGAGTTTACGGAGTCTGCAAAATTTATATGAAAATATTCTTTGGACCAGCTAAAGTAAAGTAAATTATAGCAGCAAATAAAAAATAATAAATTGCAATAATAATTAAATTAAATTAATTTATTTATTTTTTTAAAAGGTCCTATTTGCTAGAAAGCAGAGCGGTAATAACCTCTGAGGTCAACTGCTGGAATAACAGCAAAAATCTTAATGCACCTATCTTCCCTGGACAATGAAGTTCATAACCATCTATTCAGGGGTGGCTAGGTTTTCTTTGCACTTTCTGAAAGATATCTGCTTTATTCCCCAATGCTGGATATGAAGAGCTCTGAAAGCCTGAAGGGACCTGAACAAGAACAGACTATCTCCCACTTCTATCCAGAAACCAAAACATGAAGAACTTATAGGAACTACTATCCATTTCCTTGGGTTTTGAGTTCTCTTGAGTCTCAAACTGTGTCCATATGTCGATCCTATGTTCTTGTTACATCTATATAACATTTTATACTATCAGTACCTCTATTTATTCCTTTTAGCAATTTAAAGGGACTGGCTTCATAGATTTGAGCACCATGTCAACAACTGAACACAGTGTTAATGTTGATGTGTAAGTTATGTCTGTCAAACAGCAATCTCATGCCAATGGCAGGTAGCAAGTAACCTTGCTGATGTCAGACTGTTGTGGCCAGCAGGTAGTAGGAAAGGAGAGAAACACAAACTGGAACAAAACCCAGAAAATCCTCTACTAGAAGAACTGACCACTAAGGATTGCATCTTTGAAGACCATAACATTATGGCTGGTGTGAATATCATTAGATTATGAATAGTTCTGGATGTTTTTCTCTCTTTACTCAGCCACATAATTTTCCTATGCCTACCAAATGAACTCACTGAAAGATCATTTCCTCTGGTTTCAGTATTCATCATCCCACAGATCTGTAGATATTTGAGTCACACAAATATAAAGGAAGGCTCATTTTTCAGATTTTCTAAAGCTACACACTTTCGACAAACATAGGATCAAAATTCCTAGGGAGTTTAGAGGGAGCAAATAGTACAGCATTACATCAAAAATGGCATTCTGGGTCTTCATCTTTCATCAGCCTGCTTTCAGCAGTAGGTCTCTGTAGGTGCCTAGCAGAATAGTAAGACATAATAAAGGTGTTTTGTTGTTGTTGCTGCTGGTTTTTGACTAATAATGTCTTACACTCCAGCTATTTTCAGTTTAAATCACGAATTAATCCAGGTGTGTCTCTGTTTAGTCACCCTCAATGGATCCACAGACATTTCCATTTTCTCACTGAACCCATGTAAACATTTAATAGCTAACATCATCTAAACCTGTAGATTCTGTAATGCCTTTGACACAGTCCTGCATGACATTCTGATCTCCGAATTTGAGAGAGATGGATTTGAAGGTGGACTATTCAATGAATAAAGAATCATCTTGAAAGACACATGCAAAGAGTTGTAGTCAATGGCTTTATTTCCAGGTGGAGGCTGGTGATGAGTGGTGTCTCTCAGGGGTCTGTCTTGGGACCAGTATTGTTTAATATCTTTATCAATGACACAGACAGTGGAATTAAGTGCACCCTCAGAAAGTTTGCAGAGGACACCAAGCTGTGTGGTGCAGTCGATACAAGAGAAGGAAGGGATGCCAGCCAAAAGGGTCTGGACAAGCTGGAGAAATGGGCCAATGTGAACTGCATGAGGTTCAGCAAGTCAAAGTGGAAGGTGTTGCACCTGGGTCAGGGCAATTCCAAACATAAGTCCAGACTGGGAGAAGAAGTCATTGAGAGAAGCCCTGAAGAGAAGGAATAGGGGATTCTGATGGATGAAAAGCTCAACATGAGCCAGCAGTGTGTACTTGCAGCCCAGAAAGCCAACTTCATCCTGGGCTGCATCAACAGAGTTGTAAACAGCAGGTCAAAGGAGGTGACTGTCCCCCTCTACTCTGCCCTTGTGAGGCCCAATTTGCAGTGCTGCATCCAAGTCTGGAGCTCCCAGCACAAGAAGGATGTGCATCTGTTAGAGGAGTACTGGAGAAGGGCCATGAGGATGCTCAGAGGACTGAACACCTCTCCAAGTAAGGCTGACATGATCAGGATGTTCACCCTGAAGAGGAAAAGGCTCAAGGGAGACCTCATTGCAGCCTTTCAGTACTTGAAGGGGGCTTATATAAAAAGATGGAGAGCAACTTTTTTCTTGGGCAGATAATGTTATGGCAAAGGGGAATGGTTTTAAACTAAAAAAGGGAAGACTTAGATCAGATGTTAGGAAGAAATTCTTTACTCAGAGGGTGGTGAGACACTGGAACAGGTTGCTCAGAGAAGCTGTGGATGACCCATAACTGGAAGAATAAGTTGTTTGGGGCCCTGGTCTAGTGGGTGGCATCCCTGCACATTGGCAGAGGGGTTGGAAAGTTGATCCTTAAGATCCCTACTAACCTAAGCCCTTCTATAGTTCTATGGTTGCATGATTCTAGGACCTTATGACTGATCTAGACAACAGCAGTATCCATACTTCTCCTCTCCTCTCCTCTCCTCTCCTCTCCTCTCCTCTCCTCTCCTCTCCTCTCCTCTCCTCTCCTCTCCTCTCCTCTCCTCTCCTCTCCTCTCCTCTCCTCTCCTCTCCTCTCCTCTCCTCTCCTCTCCTCTCCTCTCCTCTCCTCTCCTCTCCTCTCCTCTCCTCTCCTCTCCTCTCCTCTCCTCTCCTCTCCTCTCCTCTCCTCTCCTCTCCTCTCCTCTCCTCTCCTCTCCTTTCCTCTCCTCTCCTCTCCTCTCCTCTCCTCGCCTCTCCTCTCCTCGCCTCTCCTCTCCTCGCCTCTCCTCTCCTCGCCTCTCCTCGCCTCTCCTCTCCTCGCCTCTCCTCTCCTCGAGTCTCCTCTCCTCGAGTCTCCTCTCCTCGAGTCTCCTCTCCTCGAGTCTCCTCGAGTCTCCTCTCCTCTCCTCGAGTCTCCTCTCCTCGAGTCTCCTCGAGTCTCCTCTCCTCTCCTCGAGTCTCCTCTCCTCGAGTCTCCTCGAGTCTCCTCTCCTCTCCTCGAGTCTCCTCTCCTCGAGTCTCCTCGAGTCTCCTCTCCTCGAGTCTCCTCTGTCTCCTCTCCTTGAGTCTCCTCTCCTCCTCCTCAATTTTCTGCATCATACATAACAATCCCTTTGCAGAAATGGCCTTTACAATTCAGCTCACAGAAAATCAAGTTTCATTCTTTAGAAACATACCCAATTAAAGATAGTGAAAAAATAAAACTTAGAGGAGGATACCCCTGGATCTTGCTACAAATGCTAAATACCACTTTTACCACAAGCTACACTAACTTAATATTGTATTATGCTATCAAAATATTCAATGTATTTTTAGGAATCTATTGTAAAGAATTCCAGCAAGGGCTCTTAATGTTCTTTTGTTTGGCAAGTGACATTACCTCCTTCCATGGTTAAGACAGCAAATTACCAGACACCTTAAAGAATGTAATAGTCTAGCCAAACCTAGCAAAAAAAAAAAAAAGAAAAAAAAGAAAAAAAAAAAACTCTTTTAACACCAGCAGCCTCGCTGACTACCACTCAGTTTCCAACCTCCTCTTCCTTGGCAATGTCTTTGTGAAGATAGTGGCATCCAAGCACTAACAGCACCTAAGCCTTGCCAACAACCTGGCTCCTTGATATACAGGCATCAGACCAAAGGTTGATTAAAAAACCCAAAACTTTCTGTCATTGCCAGTCCATGTGCTCTTGGCTTGGGACAGAAAACAAACCTCAGAGTGGATATCCTCTGGGACTTTGGCAGAAATGACTGCCTGGTTTCAATAATAATACTGATGTGAAGTTTAGTAAGAGCAGGACAGCAGTCCTTCTCCACAAACAATCTTAAGGGAGTGTGACTCCCTCTCATTCCCCTGCACAACCCTAGAAGCTCTATATTTTACAGTCCCACAAAACCTCAGTGCTTTCTCCCTGCCAGTTTAACCCCAAAGCAGTATCACACAGTGAAGCTGAATGATGCTAGAAGTTCATGTATCCTCAAATAGGCAGATGACATCCAATTATGCCTCTGTCTCTACTCAAATGAAGGGTTTCAAGGGAAGCAAGGCACAGTCTCCATTTTCTGTCCCCACTTGGCAGCAGATAAAAGGAATAACGATGCCAACTGTAACTCCAAAGCATGAGAAAGTGTTATGCTCAAATTTCAAGCAGGAAATTTCATGATGAAACCAGCAACAGATTTCTCTCCTTCTATCTCCTGCTGCCTCCTGGGACAATGGAGTTTGTCAGACATCGAGGCATCTGATCTTGTCCCACGACACTGCCAAAAGAAAGCCCATTAGTCTCCTCTGCTGCCTGCCACATGGCTGTGTGGCTGTTGCAAGATTACTCCTTGAAAGAGTAACATGGGGTTGAGCCTGATGGTTACTGAGGCTCAACTCACTAGAGCATGTGATCCTCACTAGTGAAATGTGTACCTCTACTTTCCAACTACAAATGTTAAATGGTACTTTAAACCAGAATTTTAAAACATGGAAAAGGTGATTTTCCAGACCTGACCTTCAGCTTCTCAAACCCTGAGGCTACAAAGTATCCTTTACAATGATGAGGTGTAAAGCATTTGGCTTTTCTTGCACATACAAGCAGAAATATTTTAAAACAAAAAGAAATTCCCTAAAGCCAAATGCTTCAAGTTTTCCAAAACTGTGATTACCCATGAGGATTATTTTTTTTAGGCTTCTTTTAGGTGTAAATATGCTGACGAGTGGGTGACTTACATGTTGTTTTTTTTTTTAAACCTACCTAATTTATGTCATGCATTTAATAGAGAAATAAAAGCCTATTAATGTATTGTACACAGGTTAGAGAGAAACAGCATCAAAGCCTCCATGCAAAGTAATTTCAATTGCAAACCTGCATCATGGAAAAAGAAGGGGAAGAAGGAAGGGGAAGAAGGAAGGGGGAGGGGAAGGAGAAGAGGAAGGGGAAGGGAAGGGGAAGGGGGAAGGGGAAGAGGAAGGGGAAGGGAAGGGGAAGGGGGAAGGGGAAGAGGAAGGGGAAGGGGAAGGGAATCACAGTAAGAAAAAAACACTTGTTTGTGTTTTTTTGTTTTTTTTGTGTGTGTGTGTTTTGTGTTTGTTTGTTTGTTTGTTTTTGTGCGTGTGTTTTGTTGTTTTTTTTTGTTTGTTTTTTTATATATATTTACTTTTGCTGCCTTCATATTTCTAAAATATATCATCAATCTCCCAGTATATATTACTGCTATTTATATTAAAGGAATATAGAGTTTTTTATTATGAGCTATGATGGTTCTTCCACTTCTGGGTACTCACTTCAACATGTCACATTCCATCACACACAGAAAATACTTTTATATACCTATAGTACAAAATTGTCCATCCACAATGTTGGCTGTTTTCACTAACGTTTGGACAAATCCAGACAATACTTGTGTATATGTAATAACCCAGCATCATACTTTTACCTTTTGGTTAGACTGTGGTTAGTTTTGCATTTAAAAAACAGAGCAAACTGAGCTACTTGCAGCTTATTTAAGAGATATTTCTTATGAGAGATGAAATCATAGAAAAAGATCATAGATGATCTTTTAGGTTGGAAAAGACCTCTAAGATCATCTAGTCCAACCTTTTAGATGAGAAGATACAGCACGATTTGATGGCAGGAGTCATTCTTATTTTTTAAATGATAGTATGAGGAAGCGTGTTGCACTCATTTGTCTCACCCTGATAAAATTCATAAAACAACAGAAGTTTACAACATTTACTAGCACAGCATAATTGATTAGAAGGATAACTCCACAAAAATACAAAGAGCCTTTGGCCTAAACAGTGTGGAATGGCAAAGTCTGGTTTTGATTTTCTCTTGAATTCTTATTTTTACAAAACCCTTGAAAGGACTATTTGCATGAAATCACTGAGATATCTCTGTTTCTCAAAAAAAAAAAAAAATGTCTCTAGCAAGATATTTTTGAACAATGCATTCAAAAGCTGCTCATAGCTGATATGCTTTTATAAAAAATGAACATATTAAATGAACATATTTACATTTTACAATGTACAAATAATATTAAACTAAAGGACAAAAGAAGCTGGTAGCTTAGGTCACAATCTTTAGAGGTAAAGCAATTGTGTTTCTCTGAAACAAAATATTAATTATAGTATTTGAAGACTTTTATAAAAGTAAAGTTATATGGTGATCTTGTCTCCTTACTCCTTTTCCTATCACCACTTGCAAACTTTAAAAAGCCATACACTAAACAAAAAATTCCTTAGATTAAATGAATCTTAATGAAACTACAATTGAGACATTGCCAGTTTAAAAGAGCTAAAGTAATCACATCTTGTCCTCATTATATGTACCTATGAGTGCAAAATAGGTTGCTGATCAATTATGCTCTCTTTAACTATTAACAGTAGTATCTTTGTTCTCAAACAATGTTAGATTGCACATGTTCTCGAACTTATATTTACCTGGTGGATTCTTGGCAGGATCATTGTGGCTTGGACTTCCTGGTTGTCCAGAATCTATAAAGAAATCAAAGAAATGTTTTACTAATTTGTTTTGAAAGTATCTCACATCCTTTTAATACTCTCCTTCAGTATTAAACTAATACTTAACTTTGTTATCTAAAGGTCATTTCCCTGACTTTCTACATGAAGGCATTAGTGAACAAACATACTATATGTAACCCATTTTATGCAGAACCAGAAACATTGTGAAAGATGCAATAACTCATAGATCACTGAACAAGGACAAGAGAGTCATTCAGGTAAATATTCAGGGTGTAAACACATCTACAAGGGCACCTTTTCATTCCCTTTCACTCCATTCCCCAACTATAATATTGCATAATCAGCAAAGCAGAGGTAGCTTCTTAGGCAATGACCAGAAATATATACTGGATCAGGCAACTAATGGAGTTTCCAGTGATGAATCCTGTTTCTTTACTTTTCCCTAAAAACACAAAGGTGTACGGTGCTTCCACAGACTCAGAACTGCACTGAAGTTATGACTGTCTGTTTTAATACAGTATAGCCTTTGTATTCTTAGTTTGTAAGAACTGCTATTGTGAAATAAAGATTATATAACATAAAAAATAAGAAAAAAAAAACAAGCCCTGTGGTCTTCAAATAGTGTGTTCTCAATACATGTACCTAATGAATCAAGAGAAGAATGAGATTTGAAGTCAATGCACTGGAAAATAAATGTCATCCTTATTCATAAAAGCATTTGCTTTTAAAACTATCTTCTTGCTCTATCCCCACACCAATAATAAAACAAAATCCTGCATCACTGCAATAAATTGTTATTAACAAAGTAAGACATGACAGACACTCTTGTACCCAAAGAGAGTAAGAAGTTATAGGAAGCACAACCATTTATTCTGTATATGGTTATCTAAAATGTAGCAGCCTCAATAAATGAAAGAAAGTGAGGAAGAGAGGAAGGGAGGAAGGAAGAGAGGAAGAGAGGAGGAGAGGATGGAAGAGAGGAAGGAAGGAAGGAAGGAAGGAAGGGAGGAAGGGAGGAAGGGAGGAAGGAAGGAAGGGAGGGAGGGAGGGAGGGAGGGAGGGAGGGAGGGAGGGAGGGAGGGAAGGAAGGAAAGAAGGAAGGCAGGAAGGAAAGAAGGAAGGCAGGAAGGAAGGCAAAGAAAATGTCCATTACTTGGAAGTGCAGCAGCACTTATAGCATAAGCATCAAAGGACTGTTACTTAGTACTACAGAAATTGCCACTGCCAACTGAATCCCAGAGCGAAGTCAGAGTTCTTGAATATATTACTGCTTACAACGTCAAATTAAAGAGAAACAGACAAACAAACAAAACACACACACAGAGAAAGCAAGGAACTTACACATCAACAAATACTAATCCTTCAATTCCAATCACATCTTAAAGCCAACATAGCCTTCAACCTACAATGAAAGATTCTGTCCACTCAATATCCACTGCTGACTAAAATCTGTTACCTTCAGTTATGTGACTTAGGAAACACTGCTTGACACACCTGCCTTTCAAGCAGTTTAGGTGAAGGCAAGCTTGATTATATAGATGGTATTAGCAGAAAGACAAATGCATTTCATAGTTCAAGTTCAGAATATGGGAAGTTCTGAAAGAAATTGCACCTCTGCAGCCTGTAACTTTTTCACCCAAACTATCTTCAGCTAAAACTTCATCAGACAAGACAAGCATTGGGTATCTACCAGAGATAGGTACCTAAAGATAGATACTGGAAGACCAAGGCATGTGTGAAACCTAGTTCCAAAGCTACTGAAAACACAGATAAATTTTGCAGTGTTGGATGAAATCATTCCTGCATGCAATAAAATCCACACTGGAAAGCAAATATCACAAATTTCCTTCATCTTCTTCAACCCAGGGTAGGAAGAAAAAAGGACACATTCCTGATCAGATTGTGTACAGCCAAGATTTTGGGAACTTGTACAATTGCACCCATTGTACAACACCAGGACTCCTGAAATTCTTATCACCATAGCTGGTCAGGGTCACTTTCCAAAATTTTCCTAAGAGATCTGCTTGACATTGTATCCATCACTGAAAGGGGTTTAAGGAAAATCTTGTCACTGAGATGGCCACCTAACTTGATTTTCTGTGTATTGCTACATATACTGTGAAAAGTCTGAAATCATTTTCAAAAGTGATACAATGTCACAAAAAAACATCAAAGTTACACTTGTTTTTTTCAATTTTCATTTTTTTTTCTATTTTTCTATGCCTAATCCTTATCCTGCTGGAGTGGACAGATAATGTAAATTCATGTTCAATTCTCAATTTTAAATTGAATTTATTAGATCTAATTCCTTGCAATTGTTCCTAAACAAATTGGTTTATTTGGTGTTAGGATGATATTTGCATTTTTATACTAGGGAGAAGTCAATGCTTCTGTAAAATCCCAAATAGATTGTCATGAAGAGTATTTCAATACAGATTAATTTAAGAGAGTACGGTTTGAATTAATACAGCATAAATAACTGTCCTGAATATACCAACAGAATTCATATAGTTCTTCATAGGTAACAAAAAACACTTTCCATCAATTAACAGCAAATGCAATATATCACATCTTTTGTGGCTATATTCTTGAGGTTTTGTTGTGGTTTGCTGTGCTAGGAATATCGTCTAAAATGCCAGAAATTTTCTGGGGGAAAAAAAAAAAAAAAAAAAAAAAAAGCCCTCACTATGTAGTGCACACTTTTCATAACAAGATGCAGCACATCTCTTTAAAAAGTATATCAGGTTAATTTGAAAACTTGATCAACTATAAGAAATGTTTAAAACGTGATGTTTTTCTGAATGTGGACCTTTATAAATCAATGTCCCTTTTCTTGTGTTGCAATGGGAATAAAAGCTTTACCTTCAAGAGGGTGAACTTTAATATGCTTCAAAGAGGCATGTTCTGCTTCTGCAAACCATACAAATCATTATTTAAATTAGGATTATCAAAGAGGATTAATTTTACATAGCAATGGTCCACAGTAATTGTCCAAGTGCAGGTGTTTGGCTAAATGAACTGTCAGTTTGAATGCAGGTGCACCCAATAAAACTTGGACAACATAGCTTGGGGTGTACAGAAATTTGAAAGTAGATTAATGAGGCCTACTTGAAAATAACCTTCAAAGATTTCTCCTGCTAAAATTCACTGAAAAGCTGAACAAAATGAAGAATATTTTTTAGCTCTTGCAGAGCAACTTACCTTCAGTCCTATTTTCTCATTGTCAATATGGCCACTTTCTGGACCAACAAACCAAGTGTTAAAGTCATTTAAAAAATTCCTTTTTATATTATAATACAAGAAATTTAGCAAGGAATTTTCCAGTTACAGGGAAAAGCTGATAGCTAATTATTATAATTTGCCAGTCAGACTTAGCTGTGTTTTATGTTAAGTTAAAATCAATCGTAATTTTTACAGTTTGATTTTCTCAAAGCTGTTTGAGCGGTGGATGCTGCTAACATGTTTGCCGCTGGGGTCTCAATGATCTGGAGAAAGCAATGAATTTTTGTGCACTGAATATGAGAATCAACCTATGTTCACTGAAAGCTCATGGAAGCATCTCATTTTCAGGATGAAAGAGAGACCCAAGGTGGCCTGTGATGATCCAATTCTCTTACCAGTGTCAGTAATTATAAAGCACTCTTTTTTTTTTTTTATTTGATTGGATGCAAATAGCTTTACAAAGAACAAGAGAACCATGATCATTACATGAATATATTATAGGAATAACTTAATTTATAAGCAGAACACTGAATGAGAGATTGGAGCACTGTTCTTCTAAAGTAAGTAACAAGATGCATTGTAGGAAAGCCACAGAATGCAAGGGAGCAAAAGACATGCTAAGACACTTTAAATCTTTCTTTGTCTTCCTATGTACAAGGTCGTTATTTTGTTTAACAGTATGAGCCTTAGGTTTAAAAATTGCATGCTTTTCTTCCAGTGCAATAGAGAAAAACATAAACTAGACTCCCTGTCTAGGTGGCTTTTCATTCAATTTTCCTACCAAAAATATTCTGTGCACAAAGACTTCCTAAGCTAGTTATAAGCAAATCTATACAATCAATAGCAAATAAAAGCCCATCATGTAAATATCATGAAACTGAAATTTTCAACATTTTATTTAGGTTACTCCCAACTGAAAGTTGCCTTAGTTTATTTCTTATCTTTCTTTCTTACCTTCTTTCCTTCTTTCTTTGTCTCATTCTTACCCTCTTTTTTTTTTTTTCTTTTTTCCTTCTTTCTTTCAGTTATTCTCTCCTTTCTTTCTCTCTCTTCTTCCTCTCTCTTGCTCTTTCTTTTTTCTTTTCCTTCCTTCCTTCCTTCCTTCCTTCCTTTTCTCTTTCTCTCTCTTTCTTTCTCTATTTTCCATCTTTCTCTTTCTTGCTCTCTTTTATCTTTCTTTCTTTTTCTTTTCTTTCTTTTTTTTTCTCCTTCTCTCTCTTTTTCTTCAAAGTTTTTAAAATTTCCTTCTTTTGAGACATTTGAGAAATGCCTTTCTCAAATTTTACTGTAAATGTGTTTTTCATGGAAAAAATCTTCCATACAGGTCTCAAAATTATTTGCTACAGAGCAAAAGCTCACCTACAGATATGTTGTGCATTTCCAAAGAACAGATTTCATATGCACCTCACAACTACAGTATATCTACTGCTGTTCTCTTGCTGTCACTAACTGTTCCAAGAGTCAGTAGTTGATGCCTTGATCAGTTATTGCCCTGTGGATTAATGGTCTGACACTGGTTCAACCCAGGTTTTGCTCTTACCTGGCAACTATTTATATAACCCTAACACTGATATACTGAATATAATCTGTTGTGACTCAGCATGGGTACCACAACGACATTTAAATGCTTTATCTCAGTTTACTTTTTCCTTCCAGACAACAGTATGAAAAGATGGGTCAAGAATGTGGTATATTTTACACTTTGCAGTTTCCCATATTTTCATTTGTAGGAGTTAATCCCAATGAGTATCTACGTGTAGTTGCTGGCATCTCCCACCACACCCAGAGTAAAACAAAACTGATTGTTGAGGCCTGCTGAAAGTAAGAAAAAAACACATACCCTACACTGGGAGAAAGGTGAAACCAGAATGCTTCTTTCTCAGTTCCGTAAGACAGAAAGAAAAATATCTGATGGTTTTCCATTCAATAAGGTGATGCTTTGTCACTTTGCACCTCAAGGACAGTATTCTTCAAAAAGAAGCAGCAGAAAGAACATCGCCCCAGAAAAGACATGAAATTCACATTGTTATTCAACAGTTTCCTGAGGTATTTTCAATATTTGTCACCTCAGTAGTCTAATATTTGGTTTAAGAGAAGATGCTGTCCTTAAAGAGTAAGCTATTCTATACTTCCCTTATGCTCCATGCTGTACAACAGATTTTGCTTTTAAGGCTCTCTGCTTTAGCAAAATATTGAAGTCCTTGAAAAGAAATCGAGGCATAATCAACAAAAAAAAATACATATTTTCTTAAGCCGTGCCTTATAAACTGATCATCCTATGGCCTCATACCAATCAAATAAACTTCTGTAGTTTCAATGAACACAAGTCATTTTTCATTTGCATGTACATCCAGTTCATTCCAGCTGACACTAATCTCATCATTAACACTGGTGTAAATACAACCTTGCTCTATGATAGTCCATGAATTGGGTATGGGGAGGAAGGGATGAAGGACCAGAAATATCTGATACCATGAAGGTACTGCTTCAGTGCTGTCAAAATGTACCTATAAAGCATCTGATTTGATAACTGACAGAGTTACTAACTGTGAACCAGAATCAAAACTGTCTTCTCAGACTGTCACCTTTCACAATTACATTGCCATCTGATGTGGCAAACTCAAGGCAAGTGGTCACAGTCTAGACAATCACGGGGTCACAAGACACAGGACCTGAGGCAGTCTCCTGCCCAGCCCTGGCCCAGGGCAGGCTCATCCTGGGCTCAGACCAGGCTGGTCAGGGCTTCACCCAGCAGGGTAATTAAACCCCCATTCCACAGAGGCCCAACCTGCCTGGGCACCAGCTCCACAGCCAGGCAGTCCTTGAGGCGATAAAGGCTTTCTGAATTCTCTCTTCATCTTTCAAAGTCTTTCAGAACACTGGTAGGAAAGATTTCATCGCAACCAAAAAGCAACATACATTTCCCGGCTCCAACAATGCAGTCAGCAAAAATACTTAAAGGAAATGAATGTGAATTCTTTCATCTGTAGACTTAAATGATTACTTTTCATGGTATACAATTTCTATACCTGATGACCCTAAATTATTGTAATTCATAAGTAATATGTATTGTAACTTCATACATACTATTCACACCTTCTCTACTGATACAATGGTTCGTTTACAATATAAATAAGTTAATAGTGTTTTACTGTCTTATCTGCTGAAATGATGCTATAAACATGAAAATGGAACTAGTGCCAGTGTCACCTATGTTTTTGAAAGTGTGGTAACTTGAGAGGGGATTTGTTTTTCACATTTTCATAGATCACTATATTTAATAGAATTGCTTCCTCTGAAAACTAACAAATTACTTGTGATAAAACATTCACTCCCACCTCTTTCTTTACTGGTTATCCCTGAAGATTTATGGTATGAGCCACAGTTCACAAGAATAGGAAGCAGCAGCATCTCAAAAAAAAATTAGTTGTTCCACATAGGAAAGATGTTTGCAGGATGAAGCCTCTCATCTTTTCCCCATATCATGTACATTTGCAATATATGTTCTCTTTCATGACACTCAAAGTGAAACTCTCCACACCTGTGAAGTACTGATTTGCTTTCAAAAATGACATTGAGATAGCCTAACTCTAAAAGCAATTCTTTGTTTACAAGGACTGCTATGTCACACAATACTATTGGACTAACTAAGTGTACCTAGTTCTAGCTCAGAAGTTTCTTAAGTGTTTGGTATTCATACAGCTGGTGCTAAATGGGAACTTTATAGAACAGAAGTTAGACATTCACATGCAAGTCTCTTGGCAGTGGCACAGATTCCCCAGGTGACACTGTACAGACAAACCCCATTGGCCATCCAAAGCAAAGATGCTCATCATTGGACTTACAGCAGCCATGACATCTTCCAGTTTTCTGAGGAAATATCACTAGTTTTGTTCTGCTTACAAATCTTGCTTCTGTAAATTTAAGTACCAAAGAAATCTGTGTGCAAAGGCTCTTAAGCTGTTACAGCAATAAAGGTCCAGATTGCTATTGATATGGGATATATTCAAATCTCAAGAAATCCTTTGTTCCTCAGTGAAAACTCAATTTTGGCAAGTAATCACCACTCCTTTTTGCTCCCTTCATTAGTTTGCACCTAGGAGGCATGGGAAGGACCAACAAAGGACCAGAGTAGTAGCAGGAGTTAACAGTGACCTATCTTGTTCACTTTGAATCAGGGTTGCCTTCTAATACAAACATTTTTTAAAAAGGCAGTGAAAAACAGAACTGACTACTGGCCCCCCAAAAGCTAAGATATCACAGAATCACAGAATTTCTAGGTTGGAAGAGACCTCAAGATCATCGAGTCCAACCTCTGACCTAACACAAACACTCCCCACTAAACCATATCCCTAAGCTCTACATCTAAACGTCTTTTGAAGACTTCCAGGGATGGTGACTCCACCACTTCCCTGGGCAGCCTGTTCCAACGTCTAACAACCCTTTTGGTAAAGAAGTTCTTCCTAACATCTAACCTAAAACTCCCCTGGCTCAACTTAAGCCCATTCCCCATCGTCCTGTCACCAGGCACATGGGAGAACAGACCAACCCCCACCTCGCTACAGCCTCCTTTAAGGTACCTATAGAGAGCGATAAGGTCGCCCCTGAGCCTCCTCTTCTCCAGGCTGAACAAGCCCAGCTCCCTCAGCCGCTCCTCGTAGGACTTGTTCTCCAGGCCCCTCACCAGCTTCGTCGCCCTTCTCTGCACCCGCTCAAGCACCTCGATGTCCTTCTTGTAGCGAGGGGCCCAAAACTGAACACAGTAGTATCTATCTCTGTTGTCTGTTTCCTCAGACGTGTACCAAGATTTCAGCCCTAGTAGGCCTGTCATATCACAAAAACCTTCATGGCTTAGGTTGGGAGGTACATTCAGTGTGAGATAGCTGGCTTGGGAGACAGAAACTGGGTTCAGTTTTAATTTCAGTTTGAGCCTGTTTACTTTGGAGTAGGGACACATCAAGAAGAACTCAGTCATCAGCCGTCCCATTCCACACTCCCCCACAGGTTCTGAGAACAGACAAATTCATCTATAGCTGACATCACAGGAGATAACCTGTGTGTTTCAGCAGAAAACCTGTCCTCGTGGGATGTGTGAGTGCTACAAGTGTGAGGACACTGTGATGGAGGCTCTGCAGCTGGGACAGTGTCAGCGCAGTCCTACTCAGTGACATGGGCTGGCAGCAAAGCAAAGAGGCAGCTCTTGGTGCTTCAGGCCATCAGAGCAGCACAGGTCATGACGGGCTTCCACCTTCACCTCCTCCTTTATCAGCAGCTCAGATCTGCTGCTGCAAAGTCACCCAACCAGCCATTGTCAAGACTTAACTTTTCTTCAGAGTGTTTTAATTAGGTTAATGAAAAATGGTAATTAAATCAACATTACGTAATGTGTTTCTGATTTGTAATCTCATTTAAATTAATTAACTGACTCAGCCGTTGTTTAGTTCTTAAACTGTCCTAGTTAAGAAGTGAAGCTCTGGGAGTAAATCCAGTTTTCATATAGTTGAAAGAAATTCAAGGACCTAGAAGCACTTTTTAGAACCAAAATAGCAATAAGCATACTCAGCTTTTCAGCTTTTTGTCCCATGCACAGATTTATCTTTTTAATTTAAATTCCCTTATTTGTTTATGTAAAATAAATCACAACACTTATTTATTCAAAATATTTCTTTTACAATTTATAAAGACCATATGTTGCTCATTTTGGAAACTGAACAACTTTCCCCAGCTGTGTTATAAGTTGTGCATGGAATATATACATATCTTGTGTGTGTGTGTGTGTTTGTGTGTGTGTATGTGTACGTATATATATACATAAAGGTTTTTAAGTTTTAAAAGGTTTATATTTTGTCATGGCCTGAAACAAATGTTTCCCATACTTCATAATATTAGCTGAGCACCTTTTTGACATGTATGTTAAGGAGAGATTTACATAGGTATTTTGCCACATGTGGATGAATGTGAAAGAATGAAGTTTCTTTCCAAAACTTTCTGGATTCAGTAGGAAAAGATGAGATATGAATGATTTATTTTATCCATCTGGAAGATACTATGGATACTAGATATAGTCAGAAACATTCAGAAGTTGTTCTTGGAAACCATGAAATCTTTTACATTAAGGTATGTATCACAAAGGGCTTTTATTATAGATTCTTCAGAAAATGAAAAGCAGAAGGTAGAGCACAATGTAAGTCTTATTTGGATGTTTAGAGAAGAAAATATGCTAAGATAAACCATATTCATGGAAAAATTCTTGTTTGTATGAAAATAATATAAATTAGCTTGCATATACATTCAGCCAATGAATAAACTGTCCACTTTATTATGTTACATTATGTTTTGAAAGACAAAGTTTGACCCTTGTTTTCATGCTATGCATTTAAAAACTTCTGAATGAATCTGGGTTTCATGGAAGTCAGCATGTATTTTACCACTAACTCCCACACAGCCAGGATTTCATCTTCTATTTTATTTATTGGGCAGTAAAGCAAAAAGAGTTCAGGGAGATAAAATGTTTTTCACTACATAAGGCAATATTTTTAGACACACGATAATGATGACATGACTATGAAAAAAAAAAAAAAAATGGTTTGGTTCACTGTGGGTTTCAGCCAAAGGTTGTTAAAATCAATGGAAAGTTGCTCCAGCAAGCTTTGGATGAAACGCTTCATGGTAAATTACTTACAGTTCAAAAGCACAAAATAAAGCACTGTTCAAGAAATACTGGATGATAGGACTGCATTTTTAGTTCTCACTACATTGCATTTTCCACTAAAATACACGGTATTGGAAACCAGATTCTTCAGCCTTCACAAATGTTACATTTGTATAATACTTCACAAGTCTAAGCCATAACCTAATGAAGACTCCATAAAGCAGTCTACAAACATTAGCAGAGGCTCATGAGGCCTTTTTATTGTTCTACTGACACAGATCTAAAACTGTGAATATGCCACCATACTATACACTAATTGGGGGAAATATACAGGATTAAAATAAATTAAAGTATATAATGGAAAGACCAAAATTAGAGTACTTTGGTGTTTAGTATTTCTTCAAGCCAGCTAAAAACAGCATGAGATAATACCTCTGCCAGTCAGTATAAATGAGTTTAGTAGCCCAAAACAAAATTAATGTCTTCTCTGAAAAAGAAGAGAAAAGACTTAAATTTTGGACACCTTGTACTTCACTGTACTGTTTCTAAATACTATATCTACTGAAGCATTTTCTAATTTTGATCTATGATGGACAGCCCTATAACTACTATGTGTCACATTTTCATTTCAGTTAATTTCAGTAAGGTTAAGATTGGTGATAAAACACAACCTTTAAAGTAACAAAATGTGGAATACACTAACAAAAGACCCCAACAGGGTGCTGGTTTACTGTTGTTATTTCGTTGGATTTGTTTTGTTTTTGTAGTTTTTGTTGTTGTCTTGTTTTTGGGGGGTTGTGTATTTGTTTGCTTTTTTCCCTGGTTTGTTTATTATTTGTTTGTTGCTGGGGGAGAGAGGAGGATTGATGGTGGTGGTGGAGATAATTTCCAAAAGCTGTCTACTCACTGCTGAGTATTTCTTATCTTGAGATTGCCAGTTGATGCCGTATGCATTAGGATATTAACTTACATTTAACACAGGCGATACATAAAAAGACTGACACAAAACAATATAGTTTTGTGTATCTTTATATAACACATTCTTGATCAAAGATCATGTTTAAGATAGATAAGTCTCAAATCACAGAATATTATTTCCATTAATCAATAATAATTAATATATTATATGTTAATATAATATATAATAATAATAATTAATAATACATTATGTTGCTGCATTCTTTACAAAGTGGATTTAATTCCATCTGCCATAATCTAAAAATTCATAGTCAAAATATGCACTGTCCATATTCCCACACACATACTATTAAAAAAACAGTGACAAAATAAAGAGTAAATCTATCAGTGGGCACTGAGTAGATAATGTACAAGAACAAGCTAAGAAAATCACCCTAAATTTTCACACTAGTGATTCATAACCTTAATTGGAATTGCAAGTGCACTCACATCCACCATATTTAGTTTCCAGCATATGTGACTTGGTGATAACTAAATAATGAGAAGAGATAATGTATAGAGTATTTAAGCAACAATGATAAAAAAAAATAAATAAAATAAAAAAATCAGTGCATTTTGTCTCTTTTGAACTTTGCAGTAAATGAAAATTAGAAGTACCTAATTACATACTCTGTCACAAAAGAACTTAAAATGTAGAACTGGGCATAACTGACTCAGTTTTGGGTTTGGGGGGACTGTTCTGCAATAAAAAGGCAAACTTTCTTTCAAAGCATGTAACCAAAACAACATATAGATATAGATATAGATATGGATATAGATATAAATCGTGGCTTAAACCTCATCTTTCAACAAAGCAATTTTAAAGAGTTTGTTAGTTTGTTTTCCCCACAGACTCTGTATCTCCCTATTAGTAACAGTGTTGCTGCTTCGGTCATATTAGTCAAAGGCTATAAAAAAGGTTAAACACTACCTGATTGTGTTCCTTTTTGTCTTTCCAGCATAATTCTATCATTTTGTGGCTAATATGTCACAAGAGCATCTGTTTTGTAATTCTATAATTTTCACTATATGTAACATATCAGCATAACCCCCACTTATATTAATTTCTAATTAATTAGCATCATCTACATGGGTAAAGTTTCCTGAAATAGGCGCAATACAAACTGCAGTTCAAGAACCAAGATTTAAAAGTATGCTTGCTGGTTCAGTATACAGCAGAGGATGCTTTTGCTCTTTTTATTCCAATTTATTTACTAAAGCTAGCATGCTTTCTTGTAATACCTAAGGGTATTATACACGGAAAAAGGATACTACTTTATCTGGGGAAAAAAAAAAAAAAAAAAAAAAAAAAAAAAAAAAAAAACATATATATATGGTTTCAGATTCCAAGGCTTTTATTTTTATAACTCTGTGCTATTTCTTTTCTGTTGTTGTTGTTCTTTTGTTTTGCGTGAATGAAAATTGAGTGTTAACTAAGATCAAATATTAGTAATAATACTAACAAAGCTTACTAAAAATTCTTACTATACCTGGTAACTTGCCAGTTCCTTTAATGTTATTTAACCACCCAGAGTTTCTAAGGCTTATTTTCTTACCTCTGTCCCACCACAGCAGGACCTTGAGAAATCTATCAAGTTTGATTTGGTCTGCAGTTATACAGAAAGTCTTAGGAGTTAAAAAACCTTGCACAAGTTTACTGAAAACACAACAGAAACTCAAGTTTCAGTTTGTGGCAGACAGCAGAAAGGGATGCACCTCTCAACAGCTCCAAGAAATGAAGCCAGAATGAGTAACTTTAGACATTCAACACATCTACTATAACTGCAGGAATTACATTCTCATTAAGGGCCTTATTTTTTACTTAAAAAAAAATAAAAAAAATCACTTTGTGCTGGCAAAAGGTGTAAGATAACAATTAATCCAAACAGTCTTGTCCATTATAATATATTTTTATATTCACATATATTTATGTATGTGTATGTGTGTTTGTGCACAGATGCTGAAATTGTAAATGTGTATATCATCAGGGTTATCATATGTATAAACCAGAATGTCTGGGACTTTGTAGAGGGGAAAGATTAATACAATGAACATGTCAAGTCTCTTGTGCATTACTGAAAGAACAGGAACAGACGTTAACAGCACTTTCACAACAGCATTCTCTGCAGAAACATTGCAGATTTTTAGAAACTTTATAGCAAAAAATAGTAATCTTATACTTACACTAACCTTTTTCTGGGAACATTACTAATCATTCTGCCCCCTCATGTACCCACATAGCAGGTTCAACATCTTCTTGTGTGTATTTAAGCACTCAGCTTTTTGCACAAGAATAGCTAATACTCATCAAAAGTTGACAGCTCTGCTCTGTATTTTTCCTGGACAAATGTGTTAAACCCACTTGACCTGAAGGAGTTAGATGAGACACAGTGCATTACACAAGAGTTGGGGTGTATGCACTGTAATTTAGCAGACCCTTTTATGATTGACTTCTAGCAGATGCCAACACTAATGGAAAACTGTAAACTTTACAGATTTCACTTTACCTTTCTCCCTTCTGGCTGTCTGTCCCCTGCACTCAACCTGTGATCTTCTTAAAAAACTTCTTTGCAACTCCCTTTCAAACCCAGCCACCTTCCATTGCAGTTGCTGCTGAACACTTCAGAACAGGGTAAAGTCAACCTGCCTGTGCTGTTTGAGCAACTCACTGGGGATTTGGAAAAGTGTGCAACCACTGACTATGACTTCATTCAGAGAAGCGTATCTTTCAGTAGTTCAGCTTTCCACACAATTTCTAAAATTTGCATTGAAATGCAAATTAGACCAATCAGCTAGTTAGACAATTATCTTTATTTTTTTTGACCAGTTACTGCAAGCAAATGTCCTACGCCCCAAAATATTTTTATATTTTCAAGCAGTTTTCCAGGAGATGCTGTACATCTGAATAGCAAACAGTATCCCTTTAATGTCTACTTAAAAGTGAAACAAGAACAATAAAGTCTTTTCAGGACAACAGTATGATAACAGTAACAGCAAGAACATGAGAAAATCCAACTCTCTCATGAAATTCACCTTGGCCTAGGGCTGTGTTTCTCCACCCAGTGGGTGTGACTGACAGGCAAGCCTTCCAGAAGGTCCGCTAGTCACACCTCACTCTTGCAGAAAACAAATCAGGAAAACCAAAACCAAGCAGCCTTCATCCCAGGATGCAGCAAAGTTAAGAGCCTGCTCACCAGCCTGCCTCAAGCTTTTTCAGAACCCTCTCCAACAGAAAGCTGTCCCATAGCGACATACATATCTTCTGCTTTCCCTCCCAGTCTCTGCCTGTACTGATGATGCAGCTCCCTGGTGCAGAGCAGAGAGCACCCTTCAACCCCTTCCTACTCTCCTGTGCATCCCAACTCTCAGTCTGTGCAGGGGAACCTGAAGAGAAACTGGCTGTTTCCTGCATCTTCAGCAGCAGCAGCCAAGAACATCTGGCTCTGGTGACAGACACACTTGTTCCAGACCCCCAGTCCCACTGCTCACCATTACACCCTGGGTTGTTCTAATCAAACTACTCAGTGTGAAATCCCTTATTGAAATAGTCACTTTTGCACAATGCCTTTCTGTTCCACTGGCACCAGCCCACTTCTGCATTCAGGAGATGTGTGGGACCCTGCTGGCAAGGGAGTGTGACCTGCTCGCAGCAGGACGAGGCAAAGTCAGGGCTGGCAGCAGAGCACTCCACCAGCAGCAAAGCAACCATCAGAAAGCAAGACGATGCCAACTGATTTTCTGGCGAGGTTTCCAAAAGTGAGTCTGGCATTAACCTTCCTACATAAACAATTGTTCAAAATTAAGTTCATGTAACAAAGTTAAAACACGCTCCATATCAAGCCAGTTTGTCTGCTGTAAGTTTAAAACCCTGTGTCCCCCCAGGAAACACTAATGTTACTGAATGGCTCCTTTTTTCTGTGTTAATCAAATGAACAATCAAATCACTTCCATGTGCATAGCTATTGATAACAGCATGATGTAAGAATTCAGGAGATGGAAACAGCACAAGAAGACATATTGCCATGACAATAGGAATAAAACTAAATCTTTATACAGAGTTTAGTCTACAGGTCACCGTTTGTTAGACAGCATATGTATGCATAGAGGAGGCAGCCCAGAAAACACGAATCTAGGAAGATTGTCAAGCTTGCAGAATGGCCATTCTGTTTTCCATATAAAAGTTGGCTGAGTCACAGAAAGTTTGGGGATCTGCACAACTCTCACCTATACCATTTCAAACTACATGCCACAGCCTAATTCAAGTTAGTTCATGAAGCTCATGCAGATTAGAGGCAATCACATGATGAACTTTGAGCAAAGGCCCACATGAGCAACAGCAACAACAACAAAAGGAAAGTAGCTGCCTTCCTAAAGTACTTTCTAATAATCAACAGATGAAAAAAATAAATCAGTATGTTGCTGCAATTAAACATAAAAAGAATAGGATAAACATATATAATAAAAATCATATGTTAGAAAACATCATTTATTAAGCAATGAGATGTTACAAACAAATGCAGTGGTTATGGGGCATAACAAGAGGTATGGTTTTGAGGGAGATTTTTTGAATTATATCTTTTCATGAGATTGGTAGGGGAGAACCACAGTAAATTTACACATCTCAACTACGTGTTAAAAATATACTTTTCCCTATATTGCATTATGTCATTCAAGTGCTCTTTCAAACTGCTAAAATACATTCCCTCAACATCATTTGCAGACTCATAACCAACACTGGAATGGTTTAAATCATTGGAAAGCCAAGTTACATTCCTAGCACAAACAAATTCCTTATTATCTTGAAACCTGTAAAAATGAAGCTTGTGATTTTTAGGAAAGAACAACTCCTTCCTTCAGGGATTAAATACTAATTTTAACCACCTGTACAGGCTGGGCACCCTTGGATTAGATGGCTACCTGCTTTCAAGTCTGTGCCAACAAAACAAAACAAAACAAAACAAACAAACAAAAAGCAAAGTTGCTGGCCAACTAGTGAAAATATCTAAAAGTGAATTTACTCTTTAAATACAAATAAGAATAGCCACAGTCCTTCACTCTGAAGGGCAGGGCAGATGAATCAATTTTATGGTCACCTAACCAACTTTATCCATCAGGATCATCTTGTCAATATCAGATACTCTTAGGAGAACACTTCCTGAAATACAGCACAAAATGAAGCTCTGGGAAAGTGCTGCAGCCATGTTTCATTTTCAGGTACCTAAGAAAATAACTATCCCCACCCTGGCACTGAGGAATATCCAAAACATTCACCAACAAATAAACAAAGCTCAGCTCCTTCACCATTACTAAGGATTTCGGCTTAGGGGCTGCATGTAATTAGTGGTAAATCACAAACCAGTGAAGCGCAGCTGGAAGTACAAAGACAGACAATCCACATTGTGAATACACAGGTGATAGTAGAAACTCCCATCTAAGCTTACAGAGTTTTCTTCTATTGCACTCTAAAGAGCAGAGGGCATATGAGTGAATTACTCCCTGGTGTGCAATGAATTCAAAATATGTGGCTTTATGTGTGTGGAATTAGAGATGGCTGTCCACGAGCAATGCTTGACTCTAGGAAGCATTCTGTTACTCTGTTAATGACCTTGGAAGTCCTTTTACCCAAGGTCGAGGTCTATAATCAACTTCAGGTATAATACTACATATGAAATTGTCAGTTTTACTGAAAGACAACTCTCAGCCACCTGTATGAATAATAAAAATAAAAATAAAAATAAAAATAAAAATAAAAATAAAAATAAAAATAAAAATAAAAATAAAAATAAAAATAAAAATAAATTTCCCTAGCATCTCTCTACAAGCATATTTTCTATGCTTGAAAATATTCCTCAATGTTTCAGCTTTCTCTGTGTTCATGAAAATGCTTCTGGTTAAACAAATTAAAACCACCAAGAACTGTACAGATTTCTTGCTCAGCTAAGAGACAGTCAAACGGCACTTATTATGAAAGAGTCTGTTGTTGAAATAACCTTTCTCCTCTTTCTGTTGCTTGTTGCTGTTACTTTAAAGAAATACTTTCTCTTTAAAGGTGTGCAAGGTAGGGGAGAGGCTGAGCAGATGACGAATAAAGAGAATAGCTTCGTTTGAAGATTGACTGAAATATGAAGCTGTGCTTTGCAACCCGGGCGTTGATGAATCACCTGAGCAGAACACTCCCCCTATAATCATGCAACTTTCTAACTCACAGCTAACAATAATCCTGCATTTATGGCTCCTATTATCAGCTTTTGTACTTATTTGGAAACCAGGAAATTAAAATATTAGGTGAATGTCATAGTCACAGTAAGAAACATCACAAAAAAAAAAGAAGTAGTAGACATTTTTCTACAAGGTGGCAGAAAGTTGAACCAAAGTCAAGAGACAAGATTTGGTCTGTGAAAAAGAAATCTAGAAAACAGTTCAGGAAATTTCAGATTCATCTCGGTGAACTTTAGATTCTGAGCATGTATATACTTGTTATTAGAGGTTCTGTCCTGGGTCTGTCCCCTCCCAGCTCTTACTGCACCCCCCAGCCTGCCCGTTGGCAGGACAGAGCAAAGGCTGAGATGTCCTTGGCTTAGTATAAGCACTGCTCTGCAACAATTAAAGCATCGGGGTGTTATCAGCACTCTTCTCATTCTAAGCCAAAACACAGCATTCCACCAGCTACTAGGAAGAAAATTAATTCTGTGCTAACTGAAACCAGGACAGGTTCCCAGTTATAAATATTACCTTAAGCTGTTGTTTGGTTTGGTTTGGTTTGGTTTGGTTTGTTCCTATGTGTAGTTACAGGGTCACAGAAATTAATACAGCAGCAGATCCAGCTGCAAAGATAGTGAAAAGTTCTAAAGGAACTCCCAAATACAGTATAACGTAAAGGTAAGTGAAACTGATGGGGGGGGGGGGGGGAAGGGCAAAGGATAAATCCAAAAAATTGAGAGATTATTCCATATCTTTAGCACTCCACATTCCACCAAGCTTTACACAAAATTCCTCTTAATTCCTCTTAAAATACTCACCGCTCACTGGCTCTGTGAGCAGTTTGCAAAACTGTAATGTATACGCTTCTATTGTCAAAAATTTCCTCTGTATTCTTGTTACAGCTACATTCTGTGTACTTTTCACTTAGCTGAATACAGAAGAATAGAAAGAAAACACACGTTGGCATAGGTGATTTCAAGCCTTAGTTGCCTGACCTTTCTGTATAAGCTTTTGGCATCTGTGACTTGGCAGCTCCAGTGAAGGCCAAGCCAGGACAAAGAGGAAGACAGGAAGCAGAAAGCTGGCCATGTCTCCTTGGCAGTCAGTATTGCAACAGGGTGAAAAACCACATCGTTGCCAAACCAGAAACAGTGGGGGAAGCCCAGATAGTTGGCAAGTCACATACGGCTGTATTGTACATCCTAAACACTAAATGCCTGATAAACTGGAGTGCTATGCCAGAACCTAATCTATTTAAACTGTCTTCTGCTGTACAGGGGAATAATTCATTTGTCTTAATTTATGTGTTTCCTAAAGAACTGCCACAGCATTGTTACTACCTTGTAGGGGCTGGCAGTTTAAAACCTTGCTGTCATTATACTTGGATAAGTTTTCAGCATCTTTCTAAAATATCCTCTAAGATAATGCCAGATCAGGGGATTCCCCCCAACACACACTCATTTTCTGCTCTAAGCCCCCCACTCCTTTGCATTCAAGTTTTCCGATATCCTCAGGATACAGCAGCACTCTGCTGAAAGAGCCAAACTGCATTCAGCTTTCTGAAAAGATTTTTAGAATTCTTGCCACATCAGGAGAGCAGGATTATGAGAGTTCCTACATTTGCCAAAACAGCAGAAAAACATCCAGCTTCAAACTGCTGATCTAGGGTGAGAGCAGGGCCTCAAGTAAAGGCATCCACCAGCCACCTCTGCATACTCCCAGGCTCTTGAATGGAGGGAAGCTGTTTTAGGTTTTGCTGTTGGTATGGTTTCCAACCCAGGTGCAGAAGCCAGTAGGTAGGTCCAGGCTGCTACCTGTGGCAGTGCAGCAGAGGCTCTCACAGCCACAAAGGCAGAGGCGGAAACTGCTGGAATGTTTCCATCCATCAGTTAGTCAGGGCTCCTTAGGAAAGGACAACAAATTTCAAAGAGGAACTGGCAGTCCCATCGTATGGGTCAGTCTGCTCCCCAGGAAGGCCTGCCTTCCTAGTGGGCCTAGAGATTGGCTTACGCATAGGAGGAGACCATAAACAAGTACAGGCAGACTCTGTTCTTCCAGAGAGGTAGAAAACAGGTTTATCCCAAATTTAACTTTTTATGAAGCTTATTGATAGGAAAAAAAAAAAAAAAAAAGTAGGCAAACAAACAAAAAGTTATTTCCTTTCTAAATATTACCCATGCTCCTGTGAAAACTTGGGGATTGCTGTTCATATAGATCTTTATTTATCAATTAGTCATAAAATTAGGATCATTAAAGGTGACTGATACTTTCTTTATAGGCATAGAATGAACTTCCCACTACTACTTTTCAGAATGTTCGTTTCTGTGGCTAGGCTTTTATTATTGAGACAACACATTTTATCTTAAGGAATGTAAATTAATTATAATGCATCTATTTTTTCAAAAAATAATGCTGCCTATGGGCCATAATCAGCATTCTCACAGACTTCTGTGGCTTAATCAAGGAGAGAATAAAGATGTGCCAGTCACCACAAAAATTAATTTTCTATCATTTTACTCCTAGAAGTCCTTCTGTTCCCTGCTCCATTTGTACCTGCTGTAGCTGTGCACTCTAATCACAGCAACACCTCTGAATAACTGTGCTCCTAATTAAGGGAACAGCACTTAAGAAAAACAGTTTGATAATTCTTATTCATCAGCAAGATTGATTCATTGATTGATCAGTAGAAGGAGTAAGGAGACAATCAATTAAAAGCAATTACCTTTTCCTACAGTAGGAGTCTAAGAAAAACTCTTGTGATCAGGGAAGACAATAAGATATTCCGATTTTCTGCAATAATCAGTTCTGTGGGATCCCATCCATGAATTGCGTTCCCTTGAAATTTTTATAACACAACAGGTTATAGCAGTAGAGACAGAATTATCCTCGTAACTAGACCTGAGCATAAGTCGTTACTGCTTTAGCATCTGCTTTTGCTGACTTTCTTTAATTAGTTTTTTAATACAGCAGTTAATGCCTGTTGCTATGCTGTAGTACTTAATTAATTACTTACTTAATAACATATCTGTTATAAAAAAGAGACATTTATTGGGGGAAAAAAAAAAAAGGCATTTAAAATCAATTCACTTCAATGAAAAATAGGAATGGGCAAACCAAATGGAAAAGTCTCTTTTTGTTTCTTTGTTGTTATAGAATCATTAAGGTTGGAAAAAACCTCCAAGATCAGCTGGTCCAACCATCCCTTATTACCAATATCACCCACTAAACCATGTCCCTAAGCACGACGTCCAGCATTTCCATAAACAACCCCCAGGGATGGTGACCCCACCACTTCCCTTGGTAACCCATTCCAATGTCTGACTGCTCCTTCTGAGAAGAAATGCCTCCTAATTTCCAAAATAAATCTCCCCTGTTGCAACTTGAGGCCATTCCCTCTAGTCCCATCATTAGTTAGTGATATCTGAGAAGAGGCTGACCCCCATCTCCCCACACCTTCCTTTCAGGTAGTTGTAGAGAGCAATAAGGTCTCCCCTGAGCCTCCTCTTCCCCAGACTAAAAGAAGAAGTAGTTGTTACTTGTTTGTTTTTGTTTGGTTGGTTGGTTGGTTTTTGATATCCTTCCACTCACAGTTAGAATCAAACTATCTATTCATGAAAACTCAGGTAGTTAATTTCATTTCATACGGCTTTTGGGCAGTAATGCACCCATTTAAAAACCTCCTGGTAAACTATGCCTTCAACAATGCTCACAAATGCTGTCCCTCATATCTACTTCCCTATCTTTCCTTTCCTCATTGAAGCCTGAAGTTAAACTCCTTGACCCAGTCCGAATCGCGTTTCTACACTTTAACTGAAAAAAAAAAAAACAAGTAAAGGTGCTTTGGTGCCCTTTACTAGTCATCAGCCTGCATCATCCTACCATTGCCTTGCCCTACATGTGTGCAAACGAAAACTGAATGCTCTGTGAGGCAGAAATCATCTTCTGTGCTGCTGTGAGACAACCAACAGCCTTTCTTCTGCTGCTGCTACAGCACAATTATCAAAAACAGCAAGTGGCTTGGCCTAGAGATACCAATGCCAAAATGAAAGCATACAAGATAGCAATTACTTGCATACTAGTCCAAATTTCATGACTACAGAAATCTCAAAACACTTCCAAAACAATGCAGTCTTTCCATACTCTTTAGTTTGTCCAAGCTGAACCAATCCTTTGAAATGTGAATCATGCCTGGATAACATGCTAATCTAAATCCATTACTCAGCTAACACTTTTTTGCTTAGACCCTGAATACAAATCCTCCATACCAAGAGCTATAAATCCATTACAGGAGTGTAAGATCCTGACTGCTAAGAAGGAATCAATATTTTGGCCTTTCAAAGTCTCACTGAAGCTTTTCACTCCAGCAAAATGCAAAAGGATTACAAAGATTTACTTGAATGTATTTGATACTGAGTAGAAAGATATTACCTAATGTGTCTTCTTATATTATAAAACATTAACCAGTTTCACAAAATCAATTAACTCATTATGAAATCCTGTAACCTCCAATGTTCTGAAGTTTGCAGAAATAGATTTTTGGCTCCTTTTCACATGTCTGAGGCTGAATAATGCTCATGATACAAAATTATTTTTCTTTTACTCTGTAAGAACAATTATCACAGCTATCACACAATTATTGCAATTACATTCGTAAGAACTGCTGTTCAGAGCTGTTCTCTGTAACAGCATTCTGTGAGGCTGGGAACATTTGTCTTTTCTAATGATCACCAACACAAAGGTCCTTTTGTAGGTCTTTAAGTGATTTCATTTCTTTCTATTAATATCCTCTTACTTGCTTTGGGAGAAACCAAAGGAGACAGGCCCCAATTAATATATGCTTTTAAAGGAACGGCTTTTAGTGAAGCCAGAGCTAAGGCATTTTAAAACAGGAATTGACACTTCCCCTTTATGACAGCCTAACATTTTCAATGTGCCTTACTAAATGGATAGAAAGCCCCCAGAATACTTCAAATCTGTGTTTCATAAACTGTACTCTAAGAGAAGTAGCAATAAAGTTTATTACAGACCTAAAGTATCTGCATAAACCCGGTTAATTGAAAAGTGGGTGGAGAAGGCTGCCAAATTAAATGTTTACATTAGCACAGCTGTATTGTAAAAACATTCTGCCCCCTGCGCTTTGTAATTATAAGATATTTCTGGACTGTGTATCTCTACAAAGTTTATCTCTACTGCCAAGAGTGTTTTGGCACAGAATGTCTGCAATTTTTGGCAGCCAGAGAGCTCTCAGCACAGGCAGTATCTAAAATGGCTGCCAAACAGTTATCCTGAAATGTCGTCGACCTAGTGTCGTCCTGTGCGAAGGGCAAAAGCCAAAGCTGGTTTTAAAACTGCCTGATTGTTTCAAATGAAGCAGAGAACTCGGCTTCCTCTCACATGCAGGACCTGGCAGCACAGGTTCGTGGTGCTGTGCTCCCAGGACGCTGGAACTGGGAGGCAGTGGGAAGGCAGACTGGCTGCAAGGAGCACCCCGCCACTGGGAAAAGAGGAGGGAGGATGAGTTTCCTGAAGGGAAGTGAAATTTTATTGTTTTAAATTATGCATGAGTTGTAACGCTCTCCCCCTGTGCCAGCAACACATACGTTGAGACATTTGCAAAGCACAGCTACTCTGCACTCTGTCACCAGGCCCTGGTGGAGTCCCAAGCACTTGAGACATCCTTCATGCTGAACACATTTGCCTGCTTTTAAAGCAAATCTCTTTTCCAGGCAGCCAGCAACAATGTATGAAATCATTCCACACATCTTGTCATTGCTATGCCTGCCTCTCTGATTTGCTAGGGACCACTTTATCTTCCCTACTCTTAAAAGAACCAGGCAAACTTGCCTGTTTTGTCTTAGGCCTGAATAACAAAGATGGGAGAATGTTCTTTCACTGTGATCATCATCAAATCAAATAAAATTGAGAGACTGTTTGGGCCTACTTACAGTTCTATAATCATAACCAGCCTTGACTGCAGCAGAGACATTTCAAGCTTCAGCAAAGATCACTATTTTCGTATCGCTCACTCAACAGTTCCTGAAGTATGTTTCACCATGTAGTTTGGGTAATGACAGGTGATACATTGTGATGTTTCCACTAAATTTTCTTTAAAATTTTATAGAAATACACAGGGATTTTATCATCAGTTGCAATTAAAAAGAGAGTGAGAAGTTGGTTCCACAAAAGACAAGCCATTCGAAGAATCTCAAACTCACTTGCAGACATTATGTGAATAGAAAGCTGGCCTTGCAGGTCCTGTCTCCCCCTTCTGTCCCTGCTCCCCCTGTCTGTTCTGAATTTCCCTACCATTATACAGTAACATCTGAACAGATGCATTTTATTAAAATGCTAGTCAACTGACCCATGAACTGCTTGTTGTCTGTGGCTGCATTGCTGCCTCAGAAGACTTCAGAACAGGCCCAATTGGTTATTTATAAAACATATATTTCATTTCTAAGCTGTTCTACTCTATTGAGCAAATCTTTGTCCCGTAAATACAAAGGACATTCACAGTGCTAGTTCTGTCCACTCGATAAGCTCCTGAATTTGGGGACTTTCACCTTCTGTTTAATTAGTAATCAGGGTCAAAGTCACACAGCTATGTAATGCTGATGTCCTTGGAAGTACCAGTGAGCTGGGGTTAAGGTTCCAAAGAGCATGAAGACTGCGTTGGCATGCAATTTCAATGGTTCCCTCTTCTATTAATATTTAATAAGTATACCTTTAAACTGCCATCAAAAAAAAAAAAAAAAAAAAAAAAAAAAAAAAAAAAAGCTACCAAGCAATTATGTTCAAAACATTTTATCATTTTATGGCTTATATATGCACAGGGACATCTTCTTTGCCACTTGCATTTTCCAAAGTATCTGTCTTGGTTAATCTCCTGTATGTAAAACACTGTCCTTACAAAATTATGTAATTTTCTGTATGTTATCTGCTGCTTACAGCCTCCACAGATGATGCGTCATTCATGAATATCATGCCAGTCTTCCTCCTTTCAAGTGTATGTGCATATTTTAAAAATAACTTTCTACCTGTTATCCATTTCTCCTCCTCTCTGGGTTAACATGGCACTTTTAGATGCAACACTGAACAAATATAGGTCATTTTCCCCATGGAAACACCAAGTACTTAGTTTACTGAAACTCTCCACATTTCTCATTTTTACCCCACTGGACTGTAAGAAATATTTAAAGTGCGTAAGAATACATTTCTGTTAATTTGTTAAGGAAAAAAAAAAAATGCATAAGAACAATCTTCTCAAGCTCAAATTCCAGGGTCTCACTTTAGCTGACCAGTCTGATGTCAGGTCAGCAGGCAAGGATAAAGACTACTATAGATTAGTATGAAATTCAGCACTTTTGTGCTGTAAGCAGTAAGAAAACGAGATTCTATTGCTGATCTACAGGTTCTGCATACTACTGCCAACAGGCTTTATGGTAAAAACAAATTGAACAGATTTTAACAGTCCTGGGTTTCAAATGGCTCCGAAATTCTGTTTACCATAATATATATATTCATATATATATTCATATATATATATATTCATGCAGTAATTTTTATGCTGCAGGAAACACCTCTACGTATTAGCAGTCCCCCTTGTGTATTTAAAAAGGTCCCTACAAATCGTTTCACATTTTCACTGTCAATGGAACTTAGGTTTCTGAAGTGTTCAAATGAAAAAAGAATGAAGGCATAATACATGTATTTTTATTGACAGTTACTGTTTGCCTATGATTGCTACCTTTTGCTAAGAATTATCAAGACAGGAAAAATCAAAGGATTTCTTCTATCAGGGGCATCACTACAGATGTTTCAGCTTAACATAAATGTTGTGAGCAAGACCTTCACTTTCTTTGCATTCCTTAGCTAATGGCTAGCTCTAAATGCTGTACAAATCTGTTGGAAGAGAACACTGAAATGTGTACTTGATTCAGGAAAATTAGGAATCAAAAGTTACCAAAAGTTAATTCTCCTTCTGCATCAACTTTTTGTTTATTCTTTACATCTAAAGATCTCTGATGTATCTCACCTGAAGTACACAAAATCTGTAAGTGGAAAACATGGCTGCATAGACAGATGCTCAGAAGTGAAGATGTCACAATCAATGTTGGGAATGCAATTATTTCTTAGCTCTTTGGATTATGTGCAATAGTAATTCTTGTAGTCTTCTGTTCATATTTTTCATCAAATTAGTGTAATGTCTTAAATATTTGTGCATTAACAACTTACACAAACTTAGAAAGAAGCTAAATTTTTTTAATTTTTTTATTATTTTTTTTTACATATGAGCACCTTTGCGTATATGTATGTGTAAAAAAGAAGTATTGGTTGTAAATAGAGTCTCTGTTACCATCAGGATGCCTCCATTTTAATTGGAAACTGAATTCATGAGATCAAATCTTCCACTGGAGACTATCTACTTAATGAAGCACCTTCTTGGGAGCTTTGTTGACTTACCGCAGACGACTATGACCTGCCTAAGCTGCATCTGGCCTGTGCACTGCAAGTAGTACTGCAGTTCTTGTGTAGACCCACTGAGGCTGAAGGGAGGACGGAACTAGTAAGAACTACAACTAGGATCCTGAAGCATTATTCCCAGCAAAATACAGTGCACACCCTCACCAAACCTAAGATAATCACTGCAGCATTCTTCAGCAAGGATCATTTCCTCAACAAACACTAGCCTTTCTACATCCAGGTATTTTTCCAGGAAAGTATTATGAATGAAGGTCACAAGGTCTTTTTATTCTTACATCAAGAAAGACCATATTTCATGGGTTTCCTTAGACGTGCAAATCATTGTGATATTTTTTGCTCAAATTATATTCAAAGTACAACTGCTTTCTAGGAGAGCTTTGAACATTTCAAACTCAAATGAGAAGTCTGAAAGCAGAATGGAAATTTTTTTACATACTTAACAGTTGTCAACATCTGCTTACTAGTAAACTATTTAAACAGTGAGGCATTTTTATTTAAACTTTCTGCTTCAATACAAACTCTTAATTCCATTTCTGCCTACTGAATTTCACTTACATATTTCTTTCTTTGTTTCTTACTGATATTTTAATTAATGCTATGTTTCTTTTTCTCTTTATTTAACAGTGTTTGGGGAAAAAAAAAAAAAAAAGTATTTTTCAGTTTAAAAAATATACACAGGGACTGAAAATGTTGGTGCTTCTCAGTGAAAAATAACACTAACAAATCATTTATTTATATTTGAATAATGGAAGGAAAAATAAGGGGACTACCTTATTTTAAAAACACATTCACATCTTTATGCAGTGAAACATCCCTGTTCTTGTTCACGGGCATTAAAAATTGTCAAGACTTTACTCTCATCTATTTCATTGTCTGAGTGAATTCCAAATTTTAGGAAGTGTTTATGTATAACAGAAACTAATTCCTTTGCCTGCTGAGTAGAATGGTTTGCAAAATTACACTGAAATCACATCAGACAACTGGCCTATCAGCATCTGGTTTCTGGCATTAATTTTGAAGCTAGTTACATTACATCAGTTCTTCATATGTTCTGTACTGTATATACAGGCTGCCTACAGCTCCAGACAAACATAGTCTTCACAGTATTTCTCTTCATCTTCTGCAACACTCATTCATAGGAACACAGCAGCATCCTACAAGAACCTTTCAATACTCCTTTTTTCTGCATCAGAAAAGAATATTCTCTGAGCTAAAGGTGGGGTCTATGGTGAAGAGAATGTTCACAATGCATAGTTAATATTCTTGCCCTGCCAAGTTTAAGACTATGAAAAGAAAAACACAAAAGCTTGATTAGTGAATATTCAGAATATCATTGTTAAAGACTTAACATTTACTAGAAGGCAATTGCTTGAAAACATGGTTTTAATTGTGCATACATATTTTTATTCATTAAAATGAATAACCAATAAAATCCCACACTATGGTGTCCCAGCCCCATAACACATTAATAAAGTTTCTTAAAGGTTTTGGCAGGGGGCCAGCACAGTCCATTAACTCCTTGCAAGTTGTAAAAAGAAGTAAAGTCATTTCAGACTGCTTTGTGGTTATGAATGAAACAGCAGGCAGTCTGTATGGAAACGTCACTTTGGATATGGCATTGGTAATAGATGCTTTGCTGTTCAATCAAAGCAGTACGGGGATAAGTTAATGCACTGAATCAGAACCTAAATCCTGATGCACTGCAAAACTAATTTAGTTAAAAGAGGAGGAAAAATGACAAAAGATTCCAAGTAATGAAGATCTGTTTATTTTCCTAGTAGGCTGTCACACTGCAACAAGGTTAACTTGTCCACTGTGAAACCAAAACATATACAATATATATATAATTCTAACCATTCAGTTTGGCTGTTTGAAAAGATCAATCACATTTAGGGTATTGCTATTAACAAATACATACACAAATAAAACAGCCTTTTGTTTTATCTTACCCTTTTCTCTCTGAAATGTACAAAACATTCTAATTTTTTGTTTATTTGTTTTATCCCTTTTCACAAAGGAGCATAAATAACTTCAGCAATTGGTAACTAAGTGGCTGTCTTTAACTCTGTCAAACAATTTGAATTAAAGTGCTATACTTTCCCCTTAAGCTTTATGATACCATCTGTTCTCCCTTTCCGTGTTATTACAAACATTCCCCTTTGGAGAAGGGATTTAGTGTTTTGCATCCTTTTTAGAGGAAAACACAAATTTAAATGGTGATGAATATTCTGAGAGCCATACAAGATTTTCCAAGAAAGGGAGCAACTAGGCTGTAGAATTACAGCATTTTTCTTAAGGTGTGGTCAGTCTATCCTCTTGCCTTATCATTATACATCAACATGCACTTGAAGATTAAAAACATATTCTGAAACGACAGTACACTAAAGAGTGTTGTTTTTTTTTAAGGAACAGTAAATGGAAAACAACTTGTGGGAAAAAAAAATATCTTTGCACTCCTTAGAAAAACAACTAAAATGTCACAGAGCGTTCACTGATGCTGTAGTAATAGTTTTGTGTTGTTTGATGAAAATTTCAAACTCAAAACTTAATGTTACATAAAATTTCCAATGTGCAAACATCCCTGAACAATCTGGAAGAGAAAACCAACTAATCAGCTGGAACAATATATTAATCTTTACCTCTGACAGCCCCAGTTCAAGTGTGGCTTAAAATCACAAATGCAGAAGTTGTTTGTCTAGCATCTAGTGGGAATTTGCCACATTACAAAACCACAAAATGTGTTAAAATTAGCAGTGTCTTCAGAGCACGCCAAGTAGTGAAACAGACAAGTTGTTGAGGCCAAGGGTGAAACCCAACAGCACTCACTACAAAAGCAGCTTACAAAATAAATGACACAACTATGTCAAATTCTTATTGATCTATCTGCCACTGGGTACTAAACATTTCATCCACAAATACCCATGACATATTTCCATACCAAAGAAAGCCTAATGCTTCCAACTGGCAATACATAAGATAGTTTTCAAAAACTCATTTACGCACCTGGAAAAGTACTCAATTTGTTTACATGATGTGAAACATGTCTACTCAAAATCACACTTTTCTGATCCAAAGCACATCATGGAACTTGATTATCTGAAGATTTTGCATTTGCTAGGGATGTGAAAACAGCTAATAAATCATGTGGCCCCCAAAAAAGTTTGAATCACAAATGTGTACTTAGACCTATTCAGTAAATGGCATCTATCAATAACTCCAAGGAAAAATAGGAATAACTCTACAAATTTCATTAGAGTTAATGCAGATTTATGTAGTCAAGTGCAAAGTTTGGCCCAAGAATCATGTTTCACACACAACTGAATTTCAGCCATCTCTGAGATATGCTTTTTAGCCGCATACGACTCACAGACGCCACGGTTTATAAGTCTAACCTAATAAATCCATACTGTTGAATACACATCTAACTTGTGAGTAGTCATATTGAAACCCAGTGGGATAACTTAAGCAGGAAATAAGAGATTCCACCTTACATTTCTAAAAATTAACTTTCTTATATAAAGCAATCTGCAAATTCTAGCAACAGACCTGTCAACCTTGCTATTGTAAAAATATACCATATATGACAGAAACAGCATTGAAAAGTTAAAGTGGACATGATACATCTATTTAAGTTGAATCCTCTCAAGTATTTGGGTTCTTGTGAAAGAATAGTCAGATTGTTTTTTGATTCTCATTTGAAACTCATTTTTCCTGCATGTTTTCCCCTCAAGTGGGATTAGAAGGTTGCCAGTTAAAGGTGTTTTTGAAAATCCTTCCAAGCTGACTTCTGCAAAAGATTATTTCAAACCACAGGGCATGTCCATCTTCCCAAAAGTACCATATTGCATTAGTATACCCAGCATCATAACTCACAGGCACAGAAACTTCAAGCAGACAAGAGAGATCTTTTTGAGATAAAAATCTCAGAATCTAAAACAAAGAAAAAAGAAAAAAAAAAAAAAAAGCAGTCTTTGCATACTTCAGACTGGCAACTTGTTTTCCAAAATGAAACATATACGTGGTAATTTCTCTTTTCTAATAGCATAATGGTTCCAAGTGATCATTCACAGTTTAAATATCAGTCCTTCGGATTTCAGATTGCTTTAGAGACTCCAGCTCTTGTTTTACTGCTCTCAGGGTCAGCTCCATGACAAGAAATTCTCTGATGACTTGAAAACAGTCTGCACTACTTAAATATAATCTCTTTTACAGATGAGACTTTTTGAGGTGTGGCCTGACCACAAATCACACACATTAATATTTTGCTGAAATTTTATCTACTTAGTCACTTCCCATTTTCATAGCTTTTCCTGGCATGTACATGATAACATTGCATACCCAAGACAGGCTGGTGTCAGTCACAAGGGTAACCAGAGTCTTCCATACCACCTGACAGTTTAGCATACCATGTACAAACAATACACAGGCCCTACTGATTCCCAAAGAGCAGATTTTGGTAGGAGACTCTCTAAAACTGCTGGATGGAGTGATGTGGAGCACTGTTGCATACTTCCCATTAAAGGACTACAGCTCAGCTGAGCAGCAAACAGAGGGGTAGGGTGTTTGGTACATTTTCACTGTATTGCTAGTCATGCAAACTCAACCATGACTTTGCACCATCTCCAGCGATAGCCAACACAAACACAAACATGGATGTTAACATCTGCTCAAGTCCAATCTTCTCTAATCAGCAAACCTAAGCTGTCATTTCTTATACTTCGCCACTCTTCTGCACCTCTCTTGACTGCAGTTGGTGGTGAAGGAGAAGGAGCTGGAAGCTACCTCCTTCCCAACCTCTCTCATTTTGGAGGGATTTGTTTTTCTCTCTCTTGTTCCTGGAAGAGGAGGGTGCAAAAGCTGAAAATGATGTTTTGTTTTTTGGCACAGGAGGAAGTTGTAGCCAGACCCATCCACTCTGTTAACCAGCAGTAAAAGTAGGAGAGTCAGCAAGGGGAAAAGGACTACAAAGATGAGGTTCATGATGAAAAGCTGGATGATAAGCAGACCTAAGTAGAGGGAACATGACAGGCATACTGAGCAGATGGCAACTGGCACAGGACGGAATCTGCTCACTCCAAATATTCAGTGACACCCTAACAGCAACTCATGGTGCAACAAGAAACTCGGAGTCTTTGCAGGAGGTTAAATAACTCTTTTTCCCCAAAACATGGATCAGAACATCTTTCAGAGATGTGGCCAAGTATTCACTGCAAAATAAAGTCCAGTAAGGGGTTGTCCATCTCTGCAGTGACATGTATAGTTTTGTTCATTTCGAAAAAGAAATGGAAATTATCCTCTTTACTTAGTAAGCCTTTCTTTTAGCTTTATAGCTCTAAACACACATATTGACTTGGAATTTATTTGTCTACAGATACCACTATGGTAGGATCTAAGAATGGCATCATCTATTTAATGAAATGGAATTTCTACCACACAACGTTAATCCTTCAACACTATACTCTTACCTGTCCTTGCATAACTTATACCAGAGATATTACAGTACTTCATTGACTTTTCCATTTCACCATGCTTCAGGAATGTCTAATGAATCACAGGTTGTCTAGATGCCTTCAGAGAGTCACAGTCTTACCTACATCATCTCGTTGTATCCAGGTATAGCAAAAAAAAAAAAGGGGGGGGGGGGGGGAGGGAGCAGGGGAATAAGCACTGATCTCCCTTCTCTACAATACCTTAGCACAGTGGAGTAGTAGATGGAAATTATAATAGACAAAACATTTTCACATTTTGTCTTTTGAGACTTTATGAGATCAATGTAATTATTTATTTTTATTCCACATGGTTGAACTCAAATTTGTTTTGTTTTGTTTGTTGTTTTGTTTGTTTGAATGTGCTTGTTAGATGTAAACAGGGTAGAATGTATTTAAACCAAAAAAGAAAAAAAGAGGGGGGAAGAGATGAGTAAATTCTTCAATTGGCAAAATATTAGCAAGAACTGTGCTACATTTTACTAGTGCTTTTATCCAAGTACACCTTTTTCTTTTTTTTTAATAATATTTACAGGTTTATGGGTTGTATTATAATCATTGATAACCATGTATTTAGAATACAAAACTAATCATAAAATCATAAATGAATAAATGATTTTTAATATTTTTTTTTCAGCAGAAATTGAACCATTTCCATACAAAAGAAAAGGATTTTCTTCCCAGTAACTATACAGGTCACTTTTACTAAGAGGAATTAAGGAGTCATAAGTAATTTTTGGTGATCCTGGTGTAAGCTGGAGTCTTCAGTTCCAGAAATGGAGTTGTCGTCTATGCCAAGTAAAAACATATATACCTCATGTGGAAAATGTGTTCTCTCCTAATAAATCCAACTATCATTTATGGTACTTCTGTCTTTGTCTTCTTCCTTTCTCTTGTGGAAAATTACCCCTTTCCTACAATATTAATACCCCTCCCTTCTTTTTTTCTTTCTTTTCCAAATCCCAGATGTTCTGCTTTCAGAGTCCAGTATGTTCAGTTAAAGTTTTCACAATTATTGCATACAGCTTGGACTTGTTTATTGAAGGATAGCTCTCTCCTCACTAAATAGTACTCCGGAAGAAAAAATTAAAATAAATAAATAAATTAAAAATACATACAACTGTACAAAATAAAAATATATACATCTACAGCTCTGTGTGTACAGATGATTTAAAATAAACGCATGCCAAAACATATCAAGGAATGTGGTTTAAAAAGAAAAATAAATTTTGTGAATGTTTACATGCAGTCTTTCACCTAGAAACACTATAGAATGCATTGCAGATTCAAATTCCTAGCCCACCAGGTTGCAACTCCAACTGTTACCTCATTATTTCAAAGAGGGATCACCACTACATGCTTCTGATGATGACTGAAAACTTCCCCTTTGCAAACTTTTGAAATATGCCCAGGTGGAAAGCTTCCTTTTCCTCTCAGACAGCATTTGTCCTAAAATATAAGTACTGATATTATTCCATCATTTAAATTTATTATTATTATTATTATTATTATTATTATTATTATTATTATTATTATTATTATTATTATTATTATTATTATAGTATTTCTGTCACAGCAGCCAAAGCTGCAGAGTTTGCAGGCTTTAGTTCTACTAGAGCTTAAGGTCATTTAGCAGTCACTGGAAAATTATCCAGTCTGCCTCCTTGGTCCTCAAAGCCACCATAAGAAAAGATGCACAAACGTACTGTTCTTAGATTGGTCTTAACAACTTTACACACACCAGCTGGCAGCATCTTGTCATTATTCATAAGTATGGTGTAAGAAATAACTGCTTCCGAGATTTTGTATGAATCCCAAATATAAGTGCCCACATTTAGCAGACAAGTTGATGCTGGTTTATGTAACAGTTGAGGATTTAAACCTCCTGAAAAAGCAGTGAGCCACTTAACTGGTGACTGTGCATTTGTCTACCTGATTTTTGTACAAGCAGTAGTTTAACTGGACCTGAGAACAATGCTGTAGTGATTGCTGTACTTGGTACTGGTTATGGTAATCAGGTTCAAAGAACCTGGAGAAAACTCAGGAGTGGAATGTTGTTGTGTTTATTTAATATTTCACTCCATGCAGTGCTTCATGAATTTAGGATGTGTAAACACACATCTGAATGAACTAACATGATATGCATTTGCTTTTCTGTAATGGTCCTTGTAGATGTATTAAACCATTCTACCCTTGGAAGAATAAAACTAGGTGACTTCAGAGAATGTTCCCATCCTGCAACTGAGAAGTGGGCTGTGCAGTGCCAAATGTACCTTACATCTAAACTCAATTTTATCTTAAGCACATTTCCTCTCTTATTGCTTTGTCTCAATAGGAAAGGGAAAGCACCAAAAGTAACTTTGAATTCTACTTATTTTGGTTAACATGATTATTTTTCTTCTTTTTCCCCTCAAGCACATCCCTGTTTTGGAAAGCATTAAATCTGACATCTAAATCTTTCACAGAAGGAAAAAAGAGCTTGTGGTTTGGCTCTTACTTCAACTTCTAGTGGATAGCTTCTGGAAGAACCAATTTATTTAGAATCTTTCATCATGATTATAATTGGTATTATACAATTGCAGGTTTCTTAGAAATGATTTTTGTCGTGGTACAATCCTATTTGTAAAATGTGAAAATTACTTGTTTAATATATTTTTCTGCTTTTTTTTTTTTTTCTTTGGGGGAGAGGTCATGAGGAGGAGGTAACATTTAGTACTCTGCTCCAATAACTGAACGTTATATCTTTGTAATTTTTGATTTTGAAATGCAGTGCAACAGCATGTAACAAGCTGTCGCTGGCACTAAACACTTTTGAAAAACTACCCGAACCCTGTTTTGTTGTCATTTATGCATGTAAATCCTGCAAATCATCTGTGCAATGTTGGGTCTTCTTATTCAGAAAATCTATACTATTTGTGATCATTCACCTGAGACGAACACAACTCAGTCCTCTGATCTTTCTTTCTGCATACTGAATCTTCTTCCCTCCCTCCTTTCTTCATTTCCTTCATTTTTTTCTTTTTAAACTGCAGATTTGTCAGGTTGGTATAGCTGTTCAATAAACACTGGCATAAAACACAGGTGCTAATGATCCCACTGTAGGCCTTCCATAGGAAAATGTCACCTTCAAATGTTAACATAGCAGGGAGGACATCTTAGATATATTTTCATTATAGAATCATAGAATCATAGAATATCCTGAGTTCAGTAAAACTCTGGAAGACTTTTAGGTCTTTTTGCTAAGAGCTGCTAACCCAGATAATCTCTGAAAACAAGAAGAAAAATCTGGTTCATTAGATCACCTTTTGGCTTGATGTAGCTGAATAGGAAGAGAATATGTTTTTCACACGGAAGATGAGACTAGAAGGCACAACAGGTCTCTGCCAGCCACAAAAGAATCTCAGACTTGGCAGCCATCATTTGAGGGCCAGTGTATGTTTCATAGACATAATTCAGACCAAAGTTTTTGGGAGAAAACATGGCCTAGTCACACTCTTGCTTGCCCGGAAAACAGCCTTTATCCTGATGAAGGTTGTAAACAGGGGGTGCAGAGCTCCCTGTAATGGCTCTCCACCCTCTGTAACACAAGCACTACATTAAAATCTGCTCTGTCATGGTATATAATGGATGAAAGAAGGATGTGACACAGACTTAAATACTTAACAAGAGAGTTATCTTGTTTGAATGCAATTCAGAAGGAAGATCAACCCTATTTGAATAAAACCTTGTGTGTATGAAACCCTTGGTACCAGAACTGTTATCACAAACTATTTTGATTGCATGTAAAAGACCTACATGAAAATTACTTATTCTTCATCTATTGTGGAATCATAGATTATTCTTCATCATGTGGAATAATAGATTAATTCCTAGAGTTGGTTCTCTATTTGAAGGTGTACATCCTACCTTCATTGTCTTATTTTTACTAATGAGAGGTTTACAGCAGGTTTTAACTTAAGAATGATTGCTGATGGTGAAATGCAGTAATTACATACCTTATGACAAGACATGAAGGTGGATACAAGAGAACTGCATAAAATGCCAACTCCCTCATACAAATCTCCCTCATCCAAAAAAAAAAAAAAAAAAAAAAAAAAAAAAACTTTACAAGCTGGCAGATCTTCAACTTTCAGTAACAAACCCCCTTTTCTTTTTCTTCCCAAAACAAGAATGGTTTAACAAAAGCAAGAACTATCTCTCTATTTGCTTCTCTTCTCTCTGTTGTTCACAAAATATAGTATTAGGGGACTTAAGGAATTTGAAATGCCACAATGTAAAAAGCTGTGTGAAGCAAAAGTCTCCCCTGATAATAAGAAAAGAGTCTTATTTTAAAGTGAGTTCATAAGCAGTTCATAATGAAGGACTTTGAGATTTGTCATATCCATTAAATTAATTTAATTTAGAAGCAAATCAGAAATCCTAGGTAAAGGGCATAAGTCATTATAGGCATAAAAGTTAAGGTAACAATGCATCCTCTTTCAAAAAATGGAAGGAAAGAAAGAAAGAAAAAAGGGTGAAGAAAGAAAACAAGTGGCAGCAACAAGCAGTAAGCAAGTCAATAGTGTTTGTGCTGTTTCTGCATGACTGCATTTTCTCATACAAGAAGTACTTCTGAACTATAATGAGAGTGTGGTAAAACATCTGCTTAGGGATTAAGGACCCAGCAACACTGTGAATGTTCAGCTCAACATAAACTGGTCACTTGCTTAATTTTGCATTCACCATTGTCCCCCTGAAATATTCGAGAAGTAGCAGCTTTTTAATTCTGGGAATAACCAGAAATATGATTTCTTTTTGGACTTGAAAAATGTTTGACAAGAATGATGTAGCTTTAAATTGCAGATTACAATCAATCTGGAAGTTTTAGACCCATGAATTGGGCAGCAGCTGTGCAACTGAGAGGCCAGCTGATGAGTGTACAGTTACCTAAAAATAAATAAATAAATAAAAATAATTTTTTAAATGTCACATCACATAGCAGAGCATAAACAGTGTGAGAGCATAAGAACAAATTTTAACAATAGAATATTTAGTCTAAATTTCAGAAAAATCTGCATTCATGGGACGTTTAGCACTGCTTCATCTTTTCCCAAAGAAGTGACATAATACTTCCTTCACCATAGCAGAGTACAGAACTAGAAATATTTGAGACATCTATTTTAGTGAGACATTTAATAAGGGAGCTAGGCAGTAGTCACATTTAATTATTAGTATCACAAAACCAAGGATTAGAACATGTACAAAATGTATCTTTTTACATCACTATACAAAAAATATATCTTTTAATCAAATGCTTGATTGTTACTTTGCAATGGACATCACTGCATGATCAATAGCAGGAAGAACACTTTTGCCTAAAGGCTTAAAAGAAGGCTTTAGAAATTCACCAAAATGCTGAATTATACAGATTCTACTACTTCTGTCTCATAAAAATACATCTTGCCTTTCCGCTTTGTGTTTTCTTAGCCTGCCCTTTTCCATTTATATTGTACCTGTGACTGGCAGACAGGCCAGCAAAGCTGAAGCTCTGAAACTAGCAGCACAGCACAATTGCAAAGTTTCCTTTGCAAGCCAAGTGAAAACTCTTATTCAGCAAACTAAACTGCTTGCTCACTGAAGACAAAGTATACAAACTCCTGCTAAAAGGCAAAAGAAAACCACTAATTGCCTGAGCTTAGAAAGCTACTTCCCCTATGGGCAGGTTATTCTGTAACTGTCAATTAATGGGTTTCTCATGCATTCCACTGGCTGCTATCAAACACAGGGTGCTGCACCAAGCACTGCGCACATCATCCTGGGACACCAATCTGATCTGATATGGTAAAATTCCAGTGGTCATGACACAACTTTATCTTGCCGTTTTACACACTGTCACACAGAAATCATAGCCTCTGCTTAAATACTTCCCAGATGGGATGCCATTCCTCTCCATTCAGGACATTTAAGCAGGTATTCAGTTCCATTTCTGTGAGCCATGAGAATATATTTAAGGATGCCCTGAAGAGAGAGTGCCTTCCTAAAATGGTGACTATTTGTTTGTGGTCCACCAATGGAGTCTGCTTCCTTCACAGGAGAAATGAGCCAAGGAAAAGTGGGGGCAGCAAAAGCAGCTGTAGAATGTAGCATCTTTTGCCAACACAGGTGTTTTATATCACTGTATACTCACCTTGGTTAACTCCCCCCAGTTGAAATGTTCAAATGGGGAAGTATTTCTCAGCTTACCAGAAATGCAAGGGAAGAGGAAAACCTTTTACTAGATTTAAACAAAACAATCTTTTTTTGCAAATAGATATTCTAGAGATGCATAATATCAGTGTTCCTCCTCTGTACGAGTGGCCATGCTCATTATGGACAGCCAACCAATAAATAAGGAGAAATTACTTAAATCCAGCCCCAGATCCTTCTGTCCACAACCCAGCATAATAAAATCTGAGAAATAAAGCTTCCAGTATCTTTAACTCACAAATTCACCAAGACAGATGACTAGCCAAAACTACCAAATGCAACCGTGTTTTTGTTTGCATCGTAACCTCACTGAATGATGTTGAATCACAGAATCACAGAATCACAGAATTTTCTAGGTTGGAAGAGACCTCAAGGTCATCGAGTCCAACCTCCAACCTAACGCTAACAGCCCTCGACTAAACCATATCCCTAAGCTGTACATCTAAGCGTCTTTTGAAGACTTCCAGGGATGGTGACTCCACCACTTCCCTGGGCAGCCTGTTCCAATGCCTCACAACCCTTTCTGTAAAGAAGTTCTTTCTAACATCTAACCTAAAACTCCCCTGGCTCAACTTAAGCCCATTCCCCCTCGTCCTGTCACCAGGCACGTGGGAGAACAGGCCAACCCCCACCTCTCTACAGCCTCCTTTAAGGTATCTGTAAAGAGCAATAAGGTCACCCCTGAGCCTCCTCTTCTCCAGGCTGAACAAGCCCAGCTCCCTCAGCCGCTCCTTGTAGGACTTGTTCTCCAGGCCCCTCACCAGCTTCGTCGCCCTTCTCCGCACCCGCTCAAGCACCTCGATGTCCTTCTTGTAGCGAGGGGCCCAAAACTGAGTGTAGTGTTTATCTAGCAAGACAGGGTAGTCACAAGTTCCTAGAACTACTGCCTCTCCCATGTTCTCACTGCATGCTTCACTCTCTCCTGGCATCAAGCCTTGCACCAGACTGTAAACTCCTTAGGGCAGATATGTCTCTGTTGTTTTTGCACAGTGCTCAGTACAATGAAATTTTGATCTCAACTGTTGTTTCCACAGATTTTTCAAATATAAAGGAAGCAGGCTGTCTAAGAATGAGCTTTGGGGATCCGCATTGTTTTTGTCAAATTTCTTCAAAGGTGTTCCCGTTTCTTTTGACCTCAGACTTTCACTTCATGTAATGGAAAATTGTGATTTAAAATATGAACAAAGATGCTTAAACATCCTTATTAACACTTTAAGTGAAATCACAGACACATTATCTTGTTGCTTTTACCTCTCTTTTGCATTTGCAGGCATCCTCTATCCTCATAGCTCATTGAGCAGAGATGGAAATGGCACTTTCTTAGTTATTCAGCTGATTTAGTATTCTTTGCTGGGGAAAATGAATAAATCTTGTCTGATTACCTTACAGTTGTCACACATGTGAAATGTCTTTGAACATGTGACAAAGCCCAGTGCTTTCCAGATGTCAGTATTATATTTACCTTATTTTCTAAATTATCTGAACAATCAAAATAATATTTGGTGAGTCACAGTTTGTGTGCCAATCTGTTTACCCAGATTTTAAACCTCAGTCCCCCAGAATTCACTTTCTAAGGAATGTCAGGTAGATAAAGCTACATAGGCCCTCAGCGTGTCTTTGATGAGCACTTCTGCTGTCCCTTGAGACACGTTTCAGAAAACGGCATCTACAGAAGAAAAGTAGGCAATCTGCTGAAATTAAGAGGCAGTTCCACTTGTTGACAAGAACAATCAAGGAGGATCCCCAGGGCAGAATTTCCTGTCCTTTAGGGACAGCATCCTAAGAATATGGGATGAAAAAAACATGGGTCGCCATAAAGTCCTACAGGCACCATGTGCATTCTCCTGAGGTTCACTGCTGGCTGCAGTTCCATCCCACCCCCTCATCCAGGAACCGCAGCATACAGCACCGGAGATGATTTATGCAGAAATTCACTTTCCTCTAAGCCACAAGCATAGAAAGTTCATGAGCTACTGAGTGACTCTTCCTTTGGATTACATCTAAAAACATATAAAAAGAAAGATGCTCGTGAGAAGCTAGGATTGTTAATCTTTCTTTCACAGCCTGCTTCTGTGCACGTTCTGCTATTTCTTTATTTTCTGCCAAAGGTGTATAACTGTGGTGGTTTTACTCAGGTGAGCAGCCGAGTTCCACCACAACTGCTCTCTCACTCCCCCTTCCTCTTTGAGGAGAGGGGGAGAAAATACAACACAGAGAACTTGAGGTTTGAGATGAGAAAGGTTTAAATAAAGGGAAAGGGAATGGGGAGGAAAAACAGAGACAAAAGAAACAATCAGTCCGCGCGGAAGCACAGAGAGAGAAAAAATTATTCTCTACTTCCCATCAGCGAGCAGTGTTTGGCCACGTCCTGGGAAGCAGGGCCTCAAACGCGTAGTGGTTGTTCAGGAGGAACAGCCCACTCCCCCACAAGAGCCCCTCCTTTTATTGCTGAGTGTGACATCAGGTGTTATGGAATATCCCTTTGGTTGGTTTAGGTCAGCTGCCCCGGCAATGTCCCCTTCCCATCATTTGCCCATCCCCAGCCTGCTGGCTCTTGGGGGCTTGGAAGGAGTCCTGATGCTGTGCCAGCACTACGCAGCAATAGACACAACACTGGAGTGATATCAGTGCTGTTCCAGCTACGAGTGCAGAGTACAGCACTGTGCGGGCTGCTGCAGGGAAAAGGTGACTCCAGCTCAGACAGACCCAACACAACAACACAGCATGAGGTCTTGAAAAAAGACATCCTCCATCCTCCAAGACAGACAATATTCATTTATTTTATTATTCACTTATTTTATTCATCATATTAATGCTACTTTTGACTCATTTGTGAACCTTCTGCTGACATCAGCATAAGTTCTGCCACAGACCAAGAATTTTGCAAATTAATTGAATTTGGCAGGTGGGGAGACATAAACAGCTGTTTGTTACAGTTTCTTTGCTGTAACATGGATAAGGTTGTTTCTCCCAGTATTGGTCATGTAAGCAAAAGATATTACCTACATTTGCATCCAACCTTTCTATCATCACTTCATTAATCTGTGAGAGAAGCATTTTTAAAATTCACTTTGAAGGATGCATCGATAACCTTTAATGTTTGAGATGGTAGTTAGAACTGAGTATTTATTCTCTGTAAGATGCTTGTACTCCCAATTAACATAAAACCATGAGATACCCAAAATGCACCAATTCATGAAAGTTACAGAGGGATCATAATATAAGAGAGTCAATATTCATCTCTGTAAAACAACAAGATATGTGTTTTTCTTGAGATTTGGTTCAGAACATCATTCTTGTTATGTGATTATTTTTTCATATTCTGGAGAGACCACAAGATGCACATTTCTCTTCTATTGCTAAATTCCACAAAAATTTTGGACTCTGTTTAATGAATGAGGGTGTATTTTCATATAGTGTCATTGTTTTACTACTTCCCATGTTTATTTGGACAGATTCGTAGCACTGGGTAGGAAATGTATTGGTTGGCAACTTCAGTTTTGGAAAGAAAAGTAAACACATGGTGATTAGCAAACAGTAAACTCTACTGTGTTTAATTTTGGCTTAACAAAAACTAAAAACACACACAGACAAACACATGAACCAGGGACTATTTTATATTTCGTTCCAAGCAAAAGCATTTGTCTGTACGTTGTTTCCTAACCCCTCTTTGGAGGGTTTCCAGGATTATACTTTTTTCATTTTTTAAAATGTGTTCGCTACCACTGGTTGCAAATGCCAATAAGGCACTGTTGAAGAAGGGAATGGTAGAGTCACCAATAAACAATTTGACTCTGAGATGTGAATGAATTCACTAAACCATACAGATTAAAGAGAGTTAAACACACACACACATGCACAGAGTTGTTTCTAGCATTCATAAATGAAAGGTTGCAAGACTCATTTATAGAAGAACTCAAAAAAATAATAATAATAGAAAGAGCCTCAATGAATTTCAAGACTAAAGATAAATACACACTGACCACATACGTTTCCAATTGTCATTGTTTTTCCTTTAATACTCCCATTGCTTCTTTTATTGCTTCAATACTTACCCTGGGAGGTTTTTTGTTGTTGTTGTTGTTGTTTTTTTTTGTTTGTTTTGTTTTAATACACTCACTCTCACTGCATGCAAATGTGCGGCCTTTTCTGAGATTATAACACACAAATCTAAGTGGAGTTTAGTGGTCAGAGCAGAAAAATAGGAGCTAGAGTTGTCTTGGTGGACTCCCAGTTCCACCCCACAGTCTGCAGCATCAGTTCAGGCAAGAAACTCTTTTTCTGTCCTAAATTGCTTATGTCCCTAATGATAGTCCCTAATCTCTGTGATTCAAAGAAGTGTTGGCAACATTTTATGTGAATCTATAGAACAGTCAGGGCACCTCAGAAAGAAATTATGCAAGCAAGACAGCAGTCTTACAATTCACTGCATACCTCACCACACTTTTCTAAACCACCTCACAAGTACTTTTCCTGAAGTGCGCTTTAATTACATTAGAGCCTCAGGTGGCTGCAGTGTATAGAAACACACAGCAAAGCATTTTACACAATGCTTGCCACATGCAACGCACAAAGTAATTGCTAAATAGCACTCAGTACTCAATAAAGACGAAAAGCATTTCCTTCCATGAAGCCCTGCAGCTGAGGGCCTGCATCCGCCAGGCCTCCTCACTTGATTTCTAAACAAAGGTAGGAAATGGCTGTATCCTAATACTTCATTGTGACTGTATGAGTCAGTGCTTTGGAACTCAGTATCTATTCTTCACTCTTTTTACCAGAGAGGGAAGGGAAGGGAAGGGAAGGGAAGGGAAGGGAAGGGAAGGGAAGGGAAGGGAAGGGAAGGGAAGGGAAGGGAAGGGAAGGGAAGGGAAGGGAAGGGAAGGGAAGGGAAGGGAAGGGAAGGGAAGGGAAGGGAAGGGAAGGGAAGGGAAGGGAAGGGAAGGGAAGGGAAGGGAAGGGAAGGGAAGGGAAGGGAAGGGAAGGGAAGGGAAGGGAAGGGAAGGGAAGGGAAGGGAAGGGAAGGGAAGGGAAGGGAAGGGAAGGGAAGGGAAGGGAAGGGAAGGGAAGGGAAGGGAAGGGGCTGCATATATCTCTGCAGGCTGTCCAGATAAAAGCTTTGCTCAGTAGAGGTGTCTTGGTCCTTAACTTTTCATTTCCTAACCTCCTGCTCTGCAGCACCATTTACTGTCCAGCAGGAAGTCCTTTGTGCTGACCTGAATTTTGGTAGCTTTGGTGGTGCAGCTTGGTGCAGCTACTCTGGATCCTGTATTACTGGGCAGAAGGAAAATGGGAAGGTGTGCAGGCTGGCAAGGTGACCCCCTACCCCTCTTAAGTGGAAAGCTGCTCTTGCAAACACAAACAAAGGAAGGTTATTCACAATGGTAGCTAGGGTAGCCAAGCCACAGCAAGTACACTCTCACTTATCAGTTAGCATGTTTTTTCAGGGTTAACAGATACCTTTTTACAAAAATCATAAGCATGAAGAAACAACAGAAGGCATGCCAAAACCACACTGCACAGCTTTTACCCTGCTTTTCTGACCAGCTTGCAAAACTGCGTATGATGTAGATGACCAGATTAAAGTTAAAAGGGTGATACTACTGCGTGCTAATATGGCACACCACTGAGCAAACTCATAACACTTAATAAATAAATAAATAAATAAATAAATAAATAAATAAATAAATAAATAAGTTTGTTATTGCTGTACACAACTAGAAATCTTTTTAGCCACCACAGATATTCAGTTTCTTCTGAGGTGGAACAACTCTTAACATAGAAGTTAAAAGGACAACAGCCCACTCATTATCTCAGAAATGTCTTGAGCTGCAGTCTAACAAAGCTCTGCAGTTATGAACATTCCTACTTAATTTAATTTTACCTTCTCTGAGGCATTTGTGATGACTGCAGAATATTAAGGTTAAACCAAGCAAATCTACAATCTTGCACAACGATAATATACCACCATCAGATACAGGGCAGCTACTTTACCCATGCAGCAGCAACTTTACCTCCAGTGGGGATCCAAGTTAAAAGATCCATTAACAAACAGCATTAGAAACAGAGTAAACAAGGAAAGAAGAGTTGGTTGAAATATATTATACTGTCATTAACATTACTGTGAGTTATTACTATAGCTTTTACAACATGAGAACTTATTTTATGGCACAGTCTCAATGGTATGGTAAAGTTAATTTTTATAATCCATCACCAATAATAAAAATAATGTAATTGTTCTCTTTTTGAAATGGTGACATTTCAGACTATACACATATGTAGGAATAATTCTTGGATTATAATTACTTTTTTTTAATTTCATTAACATTCATAAAACTTTAAAGTCATCATTTTTTGTATTTTATGAAAAAGATTTACTTTTTCCCTACACAAAGCAATTAAATTAAACTCTTGTTTTTCTTACAAAAATTGATGTAACTATTGTTATGATACATCCTTACATACATACATTATGACTACCACATTGACAATGGACTTTTTGCTCTTTTAAAAGATACAAGTAACATTCTTTTTTTTTTTTTTTTCTCTAACATCTACCAATAAAATGATAATTACAATCCAAGTCTCTACCATATTTCAGCAAGTCCACATTACCAAAGACAAATATGGAATATATACCAGCATATAACAAAGAGAAAACTGTATGAAGCTACCTCATACTTTGCCAAAATATCAATAATCAGAACTGTTTACAGAGGTACAAAAACTATGGAGAGCACGGTTTATAAAACAAAAAAGGAAACGTACTCTACACAGAGGAAAAGTTAAAAGTGAAGTGCAGTAACAGCACTATCTTGTTACAAACACTTGGCAGTATGTCCAAAGCACCATGGTCAAAGGCATGATACAGTATGCGTTGTGTTCCTGCCAGAAGCACTCTCCAACTCCAAGCCTTTCTAGCCATCATCACCACCTCATTTGGCAATGGCTCCAAATACTCAGTTCATCTACTCTAAATTTACTCCACATGAAATAGACACAAACTTACTACATCTGTATCATGATCCACCCAGGAAAAAAAAAAAAATAATAATAATAAGGAACATTGGCAAACAGCAATACAGCATATAGACAGGCAGCTACAAAGCCAGTTGCACTATATCATGAAAGCGCACTTGTATATCATGTCCACATCCTGTTTTCATTTTAAAATTTCAGTGACACTTTTCTTTATTTGTCTTCCTTTCTAAGTTCCTCTAGTTTCTCAGCCCCCTGCCTTTTTCCATGTTGCTGCTGCTGCTGCACTGGACACAGATGTAATGTGTTTGGGACAGATAACTTGCAGCATTTTGAATGGATAGAGGAGGCAAAAAGACACAAAGAAAACTAACTGACATCTTGTTGATTAGGGATTGAGCTATGAAAAGTCTGGAGGCTGTATTCCACTTTCCTCAGAATTATCACCAAAATTATTTTCACAGATCCTCTATAACAGCCCACCAAAGGAAATTAATGAATTCAGGCACACTGATTTGAATTTACTGCTGGCTCTATTACTTAAAAGGAGCATGCACAAACTGGAAGGAGTCTTTTCAAGCAGCTTTGTGAACTGTGAGATTTGCTTTTCAGCAAACCTTATAGTTAGTGTTTAACTAGTCTGGAGAGTGAGGATAACAAACAATCCCGAAGTCAGCCTGGCGTGTACCAGGCACTGTGTATAGAAGATACAAGGAGGCATTATATTAACAAAAGTATTTCTATTCACATTGCTATTTTTAAAATTTTCTTGAAGACATCGAAGTGGCAATTTCTTCTATTGTCTGTTAAGATCATGCCAAGTAAACTAATACTAAGAAGATGTTTCCTCTTCATTTTTTTCCCCTGCAAGTTTGTTAGACAGGGCTAACAGGAACAGAGGACTACTTACATAAAACCTGTGACCCTGAAAGGTTTTAAGGATGAACAACTCAGTACAAGCTCCTGACCATAACAGAAACAGTTTTAGCTCCATGAAAAGAGGAAGGCAACATAAGCACAATTCTATCTTCATAGTTCAGTGAAGGACTGAGACATAAACATTATTCAGAGGTCACAGAATAGGCCCTACAATAAGAGACTTCTCTGAAAAGAAGGAAGAAAGTACTTTGGTTAGTGTGTAAGTACCTTCACAGAAAATAGCACATCCTAAAGAGCTCTTCAATTTAATTGTGAATGGCATAACAAGTATACAGTGAAGCTAAACAATCTCAATTTAGCAACAGCAAAAGTGACAGACAATTAGAACTATCAAGAAAAGCAGTGGATAGCCCTCTCCAATCAAGGCTGGATAGCTTTCTGGAAATGGGCTTTAAACAATGCAAGTTGCTAGGACAAAAATAATTGTTATTGAGTTACACTAAGGTCAAACTACTGTATCAAAAGCCTCTTCTTACTCAGAATCAATTTATTTGTTTTCTTTTTAAAAAACAGTCTAAGGTATTTCTTCCTTAGAAGAAATAAAAGTGACAAGGATTTTAATTCTCTTGTTACATTTGATCTGTGTTTGACTCTTAGCATTGTTTACAAAAAAACATTCTTGTATGAAATGAGGATGAACTGACTTAGAGAAAAAATTATATAATCTAATCTTCTTCACTCATAACAACAAATCTTAAGACACATTTCTGTATCTCAGGTGACTCATTTATTTCAATTATCTAAAATGTGAAAATAAAATTTGTGTGGATGATAAGCATACATAATTTATTACTGTCATTAGAAAGAGATGTGATTTGAGCAGAGGACTCACTCAAATACTTCTGTAGTGTATATTCATGAAAGCGCACTTGTATATCATGTCCACATCCTGTTTTCATTTTAAAATTTCAGTGACAAGAGGTGTGACCCTAAGTCACCTAACACTTCTGCCTTTATTTCTCTGAAAAAAATGAAGATAATGCTACTTCTTTACATATCTCAGCATGTAATGAGGATTAGCTAATGTTTTAAAATACCTTGAAGTTGAAAAGCCATCTTTAAACACTTTGACTGACAGAACCATACATACAATCTACAAATAAAATTCTTTTAGAGAAGACTTGTGGCAAAGATCACCAATAATTATACTGAAAGGAAATCTAAAGATTTTAATATATTTCATGATTTTCTATTCTATTCAAGAATGTCAGAGAAATATCAATGTAGCAATGTACAAAACCACTGTAAACAATCAAATTGACTGTGATTAGCCCCACTGAAAACAAAGTGTTCAGGAGTTCAGGACTGAAACACAACTCTCCCACCTTTGCATAAACTTTGTGGTTGTCTGGAGCCTTTCTCCAGTTCTACACATTAGATATGTTTACTGAGAAAAACAAAGAGATAAACAAAAAAACAAGGCCTATGATGAAAGCCAAGTTTTAATTTAGAATTTAATAAAAATTGATTAAGTATCAGAAAGCACAAACAAAGCTGTTCCATAAATCTCAGCTCTTTCTGTGCAAGAATGAAAGAAAATACTGTCTGCTGACAGACGCTGGCTTAAAGATAAGTATTATTTATACTTCTCAACCAGATTTCTTCTTATGCATATCTTATCATGTATGGATATACAATCAACAAAGCAATTATTCTGTATCAGTCAAAGACCCTACAACATGCTTTAACTCCATGGGAATTTATTTTATGCAGTTCATGGTTCAATAAAAAATGAAGAAGAAAAGTTTTAAGAAACTTCTTAAATTATTTCTAAAATACACTTTCACACAGGTACTGAAATAAAGCAACTGAAAGCTGTATAAGCTCTCATGCTCGGGATTTCACTGATGCTTTGCAAATCACTGGAGAATATCTGAAATACCTGCAAATATCAGCAATCAGGGAAGTTTTAATAAAATCAGCCACTCCACATGATTCTTCTGCAAATTACTAGAATCATAGAAACTATCAGGTTTGAATGGATCTTAAAGATCACCTAGTTCCAACACCCCTGCTCTGGACACGGACATGTTCCACTAGATCAGGTTGCCCAAAGCCCAAGCCAGCCTGGTCTAGAAAACTTCCAGGGATGGCAACCTTCTCTGGGCAACCTGTTCCAGTGCCTCACCACCCTTCACCACACTGGGAAGTAAATAATTTCCTCCAAATACCCAATCGAAATCTACTCACTTTCTACCCCACTACTCCTTGCACTACCACTACACACCCTTGTAAAAAGTTCTTCTACAGCTTTGTTGTAGTCCTCCTTTTGGTACTAGAAAACTGATATAAGGTCTCCCTGGAGCCTTCTCTTCTCCAGGCTGAACAACTCCAACTCCCTCATTCTGTCTTCATAGGAGAGGTGTTCCAGTTCTCTGATCATCTTTGTGGCCCTCCTCTGGACTTGCTCCACCAGATCTATCTCCTTCTTGTGCTGGGGGCCCCAGAGCTGAAAACAGCATTACAGGTGAGTTCTTACAAGAACAGAGTAGAAGGGGAGAATCACTTCCCTTGACCTGCTGGCCACGCTTCTCTTAATGCAGCCCAGGATTTGGTTGGCTTTGTGGGCTGCAAGCATACATTGCTATCTCATGTTGAGCTTCTCATCAACCAAGATCCCCAGGTTCTTCTTCTCTGGTCTGCTCTCAATCCATCCTCTGCACAGCCTGTATTTGTGCTTGTAGTTGCACCAAGCCAGGTACAAGTCTTGGTATACTTGGCCTTGCTGAACTTCATAAGGTTCACAGAAACCCAATACCTTAGCCTGTCAGGGCTTCTCTTGATGGCATCCCTTCTTTCCAGCATGTTGATTGCACCACACAGCTTGGTGTCACTGGCAAACTTGCTGAGGGTGCACTCAATCCCACTATTCATGTCACCAACAAAGATGTTAAACAGCACCAGTCCCAATACTAACCCCTGAGAAATGCCACTTGTCCCTGGTCTCCACTTGGACATCGAGCCATTGGCCATAACCCTTTGAGTGCAACCATTCACATAATTCCTTGTCCATCTAGTGGTACATCCATAAGAAACCATTTCTCTCCAATTTAGAGACAAGGATGTCATGTGGGACAGTGTCAAATGCTTTGCACAAGTCTAGGTAAATAATGTCAGTTGCTCTTCCCCTACCCACCAAAGATGCAATGTCATTGTAGAAGGCCACCTGTTTTGTCGGGTATGATCTGCCATTAGTAAAGCTAAGTTGGCTGTCACCAATCACTTCCTTATTTTCCATGTGTCTTAGCAGATTTTTCAGGAGGATTTGCTCCATGATCTTGCCCAGGACAGAGGTGAGACTGACTGGCCTGTAGTTCCCTGGGTCTTCCTTTTTTCCCTTTTAAAAAATGAAGGTTATGTTTCCTGTCTTCCAGTCAGTGGGAACATCACTGGACTGCGACAACTTCTCAAATATGATGAATTAGCAACTTCATCTGCCCAATTTCCTCTTTGTTGATTTGCATCACTCCTGAGCTTGGAGGAGGTGATCCTTGAATATTAACCAGCTTTCTTGGGTCCCTCTTCCCTCCAGGACTTTACCCCATGATACTTTATGTTCTAATAATCTTTCCTCTCCCTTCTTTTCCTCTGCAAAATTTAGAGTATCTGCACACCTACCACCCATTGGTGTTCTTTTTAACAGTTGTTAGCAATATCATGAGTATGAATATATGTATTTGATATAAAATAATGAATTTGTCCGTAAGCAAAAATGAATATAGCTTTCAGGTTCCAATACATTTTTTCTTTGCTCTGAAAGATCACATTCAGCAATAACCTACCAACATGCTACATATTTATTTATTTATTTATTTATTTACAGAAAGGGAAGAAACCGATACAAACTTAAGTGACTGAAATAACCATATATTTCCTCCCTGCAACAGTGTTCTGTAATTTATCAAACTAAAGAGGTTGAAAAACATAACAGACATAAAATGCAAGTTTCTGCCATGATATACAGGCACCTATATCATAACCACAAAAGAGTGGTTCTGATAGAATTCAAATGACAGTTCTTCAACATTACACTGGCAAAGGTGTAATGCTTGTAGGCTTTTTCTTTAATTGAGTAAAGTTATCTCTTGAGAATTAGAAATGTACAACTAAAATAAGAACCATAAATCAGCACTTAATGCTGCAATAGTAGTCCAAAATATGCAATCAATTTCTCTTCTCTGAATTATGCATGAATGCACTATAGGAGTATATCAATTAAAGCACATTAAGTCTTCATGAGATTCTACAAGATTCTTATTTCCCATAAAGTTAAGCCACACAGGAAAGAGTCCATTTAATCACAGAATTAATTAGGTTGGAAGAGACCTCAAGATCATCGAGTCCAACCTCTGACCTAACACAAACAGTCCCCACTAAACCATATCCCTAAGCTCTACATCTAAACGTCTTTTGAGGACTTCCAGGGATGGTGACTCCACCACTTCCCTGGGCAGCCTGTTCCAACGTCTAACAACCCTTTTGGTAAAGAAGTTCTTCCTAACATCTAACCTAAAACTCCCCTGGCGCAACTTAAGCCCATTCCCCATCGTCCTGTCACCAGGCACATGGGAGAACAGACCAACCCCCACCTCGCTACAGCCTCCCTTGAGGTACCTATAGAGAGCGATAAGGTCGCCCCTGAACCTCCTCTTCTCCAGGCTGAACAAGCCCAGCTCCCTCAGCCGCTCCTCGTAGGACTTGTTCTCCAGGCCCCTCACCAGCTTCGTCGCCCTTCTCTGGACTCGCTCAAGCACCTCGATGTCCTTCTTGTAGCGAGGGGTCCAAAACTGAACACAGTACTCGAGGTGCGGCCTCACCAGAGCTGAGTACAGGGGGACGCTCACCTCCCTAGCCCTGCTGGCCACACTGTTCCTGATACAAGCCAGGATGCCGTTGGCCTTCTTGGCCACCTGAGCACACTGCTGGCTCATATTCAGCTGACTATCCACCATCACTCCCAGGTCTTTCTCTGCCTGGCAGCTCTCTAACCATTCCTCTCCCAGCCTGTAGCTCTGCTTGGGGTTATTGCGCCCCAGGTGCAGGACCCGGCACTTTAAGCAAAGAACAAACCCTCTTTTCAAAACCTGGCTACTAATATCTGTTACTAGAAGTGTTTTGACAACTAACACTGTGATTAAGACTGGAATAAATTGTAATACTTTAATGTGCGCGTGTATCTTTGTCTTTGAACACATAGTCTGGTTTTGTTTGTTTGTTTGTTTCCCCATTCATAGTGAATGATACTTACAAAGACTGGCTACAACATTTGTGGGATTCATATAGTTTCATATTCTTGCTTTTAATTAAAAATTAGGTCACTACCAATTTGTTGTCATGCCTGGGCCTTTCAAAGTGAAGAAGTGTTCTGGGATAGAAAGGCAATTAAAAGTCACAACTAAAAGGCCAGAGCAACAAGTACTGGTGTTGCATGAGGAGCCTTCTCTTTATGTTGTAGCTGTATTTTCACTAGCGAATGAGGAACTTGTGTCTCATTGGTATGCTGGGTGGGATGAAAAGGAGAACCACCACATGACAGACCCAAGGCATCTCCTAACAGCACTGGGCTCACAGTTATCAAAGGATTTAGGTAGGTCTCATCTCTGAGCACATAGGTGATGGAAGTTATTTATAATGGCAGATCAGTTGGCCAATCAGCCGTTGCCTGCCTGGCAGCCAGTTGAGGTTATGGCCTAACATAACCTAATAAAATAAGTGTAAGAATAAGGTTACTCTCAAGTTTTAAGAAACAAAAGGACAGAACCTTCTAAAAGGAACTCCAAAACAAATTATTGTTTGTGTTCTAAAAATAGAAAGAGTGTTTCCAAAAATGCTATTCAAAGGCTAAGATGTTCAGTGGATTGTCCTGTAAACCTGACTGTAAACCAATGGAACCCAAGTATTACGTTCATAGAAGAAAGTGGGAACATATGCAGGTGGGATCTTGGGAAACATTAAATGGAAATCTCTTGCACATATATGTCAAAATAATCTATTAGCAACCAAAGCTATCCTCAGAATGTCATTTAATCTTTGTGTTTCTCTGCCTATCATTTTCTTAATAGATAGGAAAATAGTTTTCGAATGCAGCAAACCCTAAGAACCAGCTAACATGAGTTACAACTAATGCAAAGGTATGCCAATTTACACTAGATACAGATTTGGCATTATGTCTACACATATAGCAGATGGAATGTAAAGGCATTCCAGAACAATAACATTTTATGTTTCACATAATTTTCATAGAAGGAGATGTTCATAAAGACTTGCATTAACTTTATATAATTTGGTTAAGTTCCTCTGAACAATTATATTAACACAGTTAACTCCCATTTTCATAACTCTGTCTAAGAATGTCAGTGATACATTTTAAATTATCATTCAAAAATATATATTGAAAATAATCTCATTTTCAAGCAAAATATGATACAAAATGCCTGCTGCAATAATACCTCTCCTACAGTCATCATTTTAGAATTTCCTTGCTTTTGAGGGAACAATAAAATAACTGTATTTCTACCAACTAACAGCATCACCCAGTAAACAGACTTTTCATTAGTATAACCCTTCTTGTTTATAATTAATTCATTACATTTTAGACAACCAACAGTCAATCTTGTTTTTAATATAATCTGTTTTTCAAAACTATTCACAAACACTGTTCTCCCTTTACCCTGATTATACCACTCTGTCTTTCATAGAAAGCACATCAAATGTTTTAGTGGAAGACCTATACACAAGTACGTCTGTCATAATAAATAAATACCAAGTATTCTGTGTCTTTCAGAGAGTTGACTTTGCTTTTGTCTGTCATTCCTTTAGAGATTTTTGCAGTGTAGGATGTTAGGGTTTGAGCAATTAACAGAAAGCCATGTTTTGTTAAAAAAATAAAACTAGCCTTAGAAACTTCAAAGGAAAATTAACCTAATGGCATTTTCTCTGAAATTTGGCAAGGGAAAAGGGAAAAGGGAAAAGGGAAAAGGGAAAAGGGAAAAGGGAAAAGGGAAAAGGGAAAAGGGAAAAGGGAAAAGGGAAAAGGGAAAAGGGAAAAGGGAAAAGGGAAAAGCCTTGTTTCTTCAGATTAAAATGTTCAGCAAGTGTGCCAAAGAATTGGCATCCTTACTCAACAACGTCCTCATCTACATCCCTTCTTCGAAGTGAAGCACTGTCAGTTCTGAGCTACTAAACAGTTAATCCCCAGTAACTCCACTAAAGAGCACTAGTGGCAGGCTGCCCATCATTCTCTTAGACAGAGCTTGTCTGAGAAAGTAGGGCAGCTTGTCCAGCCCAGCAGTCAACTGATTACTAGTGAGCTCAATGGGGCTCCTGGCCAACCCCTGAGACTGCTGCCAGCCCCTTGGGTATTCAAAGGCCAAGATCCGACGGCTAACTTTGCCAGAATCACATGATGTCAGTGCTGTTTTCTCCTGACCAGAATAACCAGTCATTCAGGTTGCTGCAAATGGTATGCAAACAAATGGCATCAGCTCAGTAAGACTTGTGCTTGAATTAACTTCCAGGGGTTATGCACACGGGAAGGTGCAGGAGTGAGGGGATCTATTCAGGCCTCCTGCCATACCTACATAAAAACAACTACAGCAATTGCACCAGCCAAATCCCACTCTGGAAAATACATTTGTAAATGTTTTTAAAGAAAGAGATGACACCAAGACACTGATTTTGGTAGAGCTGAACCTACACCAGGCAGATATTTACAGGTACATATACGGAATGGAAATGAAACTCCTAAAATATGTTAGAAGAGAATGCATATTCACTTAACATCTAAGGAAATTCACGACTTAAAAGAAATAATGAAACTCATGTCTAAGTGATATGTTTTTCATAAGGGATATAAACTCCACACCGCCAACACAGACCTGTCCACTTTTATCTGATATACTCAAAATCATACATCACAGTGTAGATACACGAAGCACTCCAAGTGAAATGCAGTGATCATAAAGAAAGAGAGCTCTATTTCTTTTCCACTTTAAAAGCTTGATGGTTCTTCAGCACCCCCCTGACAAAGCAGCTGAACTGATATGTTAAGATTCTGAACTTGGTCACTCTCTGACTGTGTGGAGCTAGGCCTGTATTCCTGCAAAATACAGGCAAATGTTTAGAAGGAGAGTTCTCTAGACTGCACAGAAAAGAGCAGGAAGATTAATGGAAAATATGAACAAAGAAAGAGAGGCTGATGAGTATCACCAGTGCCCTTGTAACAGCATAAACTTGTAGCTACCATTCACCTCTATACTCAGCTGTGAAGGTCCATTGCTTCACAGAGGATGCAGGGCAGGATAGATATTTAATTTACAAAAGAAATGTATAGAGAGATGATCAAGTCAATGGTCAGTATTTGGGTACCAGAGTAGTTTTCAAAGGTCAATTCTGCTGCCTTTCACCATTGTTACTAATATTTCAGCATTTGATGCGAAAGAGGCAGTGATAAAAGATACAAAACAGCATGAGTACAGTAGTAAAATTGGCTTTAAACACTGTGCAAGAGCCTCAGGCCCAACACAGCTGCCCAGAATAGTTTGGGAAGCCAGGAATTCTCACAACACAGAGTTGGAAAATAAAATAAAAAAATAAACATCTGGCTGACAAACTAAGCATGTCAGAATGGACGGGCGACAAATGCAGGTGGGGTTAAGTGCAACCTCAAACCCATTTGGCTCACATGCCTGCTCCTGAAGATGTGTGCCAGTGTCTGACTGCAAAAATGCAGGGATTCCCTTCCATTTGGAGGACCACAGCCAATTTCCAAAGTAGGTCTAAGAGTCAATAACTTTTCTACTTTTGACTTGTCCATGCTTACCCTAGTGTGTAACTCTCTGGAATTATGAATTAGAGTCACACATAAATTTAAACCTCAGCCAATAATCAGCAGAAGCACAGCACTCTGAAATAACAACAGGTTTGTGTTTCGCAGATTTCCTTGGCATCAGCATCATCCTCCTCCCCTCCAGCATTTGAGACTTTTGACAAGTGGCCCTTCTGCTTCTCCTCTAGTGTGAGAGGATAGGGTATAAGGTTGCGCCTACAACAACTATTTGTATTAACTTGAAAAAGAAGCTACAACTGTAAAAGGAAAACAATTTTTTAAATACCAGAAGTTAAAAAAGTAGCAGTACAATAATAACCAATAGAGATAAAAACTGTTACTCTTTTAATTTGCAAAACACAAGAACAAAAGCAACACTCGTTTGCTTCATTTGGGAGGAGAGAGGAATTCTGCATGTCTTTTGTTTTTCAGATTGAATGTTCTTCCAACCTCTGGCAACTAGGTTTATAGTGTATTTTCTGTTAAATCACGTTAACAAGGTATAAATCACAAAGTACCAGAGACTAATTGATGAAGGATATTTTTCAGAGTAATGTCACATACTCCTGGGAAAAGCGCAGTACAATAGCTATTCTACAAGTACAATAGCTACACTATATACAAGCTAGGCATGTATAACTGACGAATGTATATGACATGACTCATGACTGACAAATTAGATCCAAATACTTTGGCTTAATCTTTTGGAATTCTGAATGTCCGGCACTCAAAGCATGGAGCTAGCATTCAAGATTTCACTGACTCAGCATTCTACTAAATTCCATGCAAACTACTTGTTGTGCCTCAGTTTACCTCCTATAAAACTGAAATGATACAAGATAGTCATATTCACCTATAGAAAAATGCAGTGTGCATTTTTAATGTAGTGTGATCTTCACTGCCACTAACAATTAGTTCCATGACTTCATCTGGTTCCATGTGTTATGAAATCTCCTGATACTATATACAATCTGTCATGCTTACATCTCCCTTTTGCTGCATAGATCCACACATGTGAAAACTTGTTTTTATTTTATTTTGCTTAAAACATAGCATTGCAAATTGCTTTTTAAATTCCTAATTTGCTATAAGGTATTTTACTTTCACTGAGTTAAAATGGCAAGGATTGAGCTGCAGTGAAGTATCAGCTAAATACTCTATTTATATAGGCAGGTCAAAAAATCAGTTAATTATCATTTTCTTCATAATGGACACTCCATTACCTATATTTCTAATATTGCAAAAATATGTAAAGGATAGGGATGGCAAAACTGTGGGTGGAGAGCTGTCTGAAAGCCCTAAACAGCCAGACAGCGGTCAAGAATCAGAGTAACAGAGTCAGTTGTAAGTTTCCAGTCTATGCAGAAAAATGGTCTTACCTTGGACTGGGCAGTCTCTCAGGCACAATGAAACCAAAAGTCAAAAAACAGGGAAAGAAGTCATCTAATCTTGGAATGAAGAGACAGCCAAACAGGACCAAAATAGCCCTGCCCATCGAACACCCTGGCATTTAATGTTGTAGTAAGCCAAGCAGCGCACTGATGTGGGTTCTTGCAAGGCTCACAAGGCTCAGGTAGGACCTGTACACCACCATGCCCAGTGAAACCAGGGCACCAACGGGAGCTCAGAGAGCTCAGACACTGTCCTGAGTGTCCTGGCTGTCTGGGGAGTGGGAAGAGAAGGGACAGCAAGTCCTCAGCAGCTACTGAGGAGCACAGCACGTAGCAGAAACAGAGTGGTTGTTCCTGTCCATGCCTTGAAGAAATGCCCTGATTTTTTAAACAATTCTGTGGCAGGCATTCACAGGAGTGCACTAACACACGCAGGGGTGGCAGGCAGATGAACTGTCTTAAAGCAGTGTGGTTTTTAAATGTTTTTTTCTTTTTAACACTGCAACAAAATGTTTTGAGAGCTGATAGAGAGCAGAGTTTTGTGGAAGGAGTGAGGAAAGGGACATAAATTAACACTGCAAACCATATCTTAATGAGGAAAAAAGATAAAACTCAAGAGCAGCCTAGTCTCTGAAATTCCTCTTTGAAAGTAACTGGATACCAAGCGTATTAAATTACAGTCCTTAATGAGTTGATTTAGTTAGGGCCTCTCAAGTTTGTCATTTTTCATTTGTCTACATGCGTTGCAGGGATGGGGCATCTGCCTCTACAGGAGTTGTGCTTCCTCCCCTTTCTTCCCCCCAGACACATACCACCACAACTCTGAAGGGATATTTCAATCACCACTCTGATAAAGGAGATCATTCTGGCATAAAGGTGATCTCCTAGAAGATTAAGGATATTTACTTTCTTCCTGATGGATCATTCCCAGAGATACCAGCACAACACAACCTACGCAATTAGTTTTCACAGGTGGCTGTTTTGCCTCCAGTAAAACTGCTTTCTTTCTCCTCCTGCAAGTCATAGCAAAGCAAATGTATATAAAAACATTTCAGATATGAAATAAACACTTTCATAAAAGCAGCTGTGATGCAATGCATCATGTCTGTCTGACCTGAGTTCTGGAATGAACTTTTGTTGCCAGGATCAAAGATGGTATGGAGAGAGAGAGAGAGTGCAGGACAGGGCTCGAAGAGGAGTGGGACTCAGAATAGCATGGTTTAAAGTAGCTCCAAACACTCAAAGGGTAAATGCCAGTTCAGTGCAAACACACACTCTCTGTGTATTCTGCTGGGCAATCTGCATAACCAGGCTCATGCTGCTCTACGAGACAAATCAGGAGAGTTTTCCACAGCTTACCCCATACAGCTGAGATTTATGAAGAGAAAAGCCCCCCAAGTAACGTGTACAGTAGGCAACAGTGGACTTGCCAGATGTTAACAAAAGTGCATCTAACACTATAACTTCACTCTCACACCCCTTCACTGGTCATTGTCTAGGAAATGATAAAAGAACAGCTCTCTTAAAAATCTGATATCTCTGATTTTCAGAAACTGTTTTTCCAACATACTTCAATGTCAATGCTGAAATCTCAAACTAAATATCTATTAGAGATGTTTCTGTGTCAAGTGTCACAAACTGTTAAACAGTAGGTGTTCAGATGATTCCTTTTCCAGGGCCTTTCAGGACTGTAGTATATATAGATTCTACTACATTGTTTTAAAATCTGTCAAGCTTCTCCATAAAAAAGAAATTGACTCTTTTGTTAGTGTTAGGAGAAAAAAATAAAAATAAAAAAAAAATCATACCTATTTTTCTTAAATATTTCCTTTTTTACATTTTCAGTGTATGGACCTTCAAATATATTTGAACATTCAGGTTTCACAACAGATGCTGATTTTTCACTAAATATCTGTATGCAAGCCTAAACATGACGGACCAAGTCTTACATCTAGCTGGTACCAGCAAACTATTCACAAGCACCTTTTGAGCTGGAGTCCTCCAGAAGGTGCCAATGAAGCAAGAAAAATCTGTCCTTGAAACTTGTTTCACACATTTTGTTTTCCCTTGGGAAAAGGGAAAAGGGAAAAGGGAAAGAAGCTTTCAACAAGTCCTTCATCTTACTGGTTTCTGTGAACAATTACAATTTCTATCCAGGTAATTTTGTGTACCATAGCGTAACAACTGGACATTAGCATTAGAGGCTCTGATATTAGGGCAGAAGATTTAGAAGATTTTAGCCTTTGAAGAAACACAAAGGAAAAATATATGTGATTAAAACTGTAATGATTTTTCATGTAACAGTTTGAGTTTGATTCATATTGCTATGTAGGTATGTGTCACAGTGGCTTCATCCTCAAATTCAGTGCAGAAAACAAATAGGCAGCAAGAGTTTACAGCTCTCCTAACAGAAACTGTTACTGACTAAAACTAACAATGCCAGGCTAGTCAATTAGATTGCAGTTATAACCAACAACCAAGAAGTCAGTGATGAGGTATGTAAAATAAATTTATTGGGATGTAACAAGTCTATGAAGATAAACTACTGTATGAATTCATGTTACATAATGATTAACAGAAAAAAGGTCAAAGGTCCAAATCTATCACTCTTCTTCATCTAAAGTGTTTATGAAAGCCACGTAGGTGCTATTGACCAGAAAGGTTTTCATGAACAAAGTAGTATAGACTGAAGAAACGTAACTGCAAAAATGCTGTTAGATAAATTTTTATAAATATGTATACTTAGTAATTTGTATGAGGACTGCTTTTTTAGCTTTTTTGGAAAGTGAAAGACATTGGTGGGGAGACTTCAGATACACAAATGACCAAAGGAGTAACTAATTACAAAATAAAAATAATATAAAAATAAAAATAAATTGGAAATTTGTAGAATGAATGGTAGCTTCATTCATTCATTCGGCTAAAGCACCAGAAACATGCCTAACCAGGGCCAACCTACTAATTTTGGAAACTAAAAGAGACTCTTATTTTGATTAGCTTTGAGGAAATCATATAGTTAAGAGAGCATGAGAAATGGATTCTAGTCTTTCTATTACAGTTACATTTGTTTATTAAAAGTTGCACACCTGTGCAGATTGACTCAAGGCAAAAGTGCAAATGAGGCCATAGTTTGGCCTGTAGAGTATTTGTTACTGGTAACAGATGAGAAAGAACAAGTCCCATGTAGCTATAACGACTCAGGCTAAGTTTGCAAGTTGATAGGGCAGAAGCCAGACAAAGATATTTTCCACTGTGTTGCTCAGACACAGAGAACTGTCCCTTCTTGAACTGACTAATTTTTAGAGTAACAGCACAGTATAGCTACTATCAGACCAACCTCTGCACACCAATTAATAGTGCCAGAATAAGGTTCCTGAAGATAAACTAGGCTAACTCAACGTTTATGTGATCAAAACACTTTGAAGAAACTAGGCCTGGATTTTGTGTTACTAGAGAGTTTATCTTTCTTCATACTTTTACTCTAGAAAGACACTTGCCACAAAAAAAGAACTAACGGCTTCTGATTGTCTAATAACTAATGGCTGCTGACCGCATCAATAACACTTCTTTAAAAACCTTCATAACTTTGTGGCTTTGTGGCTTCATTATCATTTCAATTAAAGAAGAAGAAATAAGACCTCAGCTATTTCTTTTTGACTGTCTTAGGATTGTTCACTTCCTGCATTCACTACTGACATTTCAGTAAACTGTAAATGGGTTCTTGTCCCCTCACTCAGATGATCCTAAATAGACATTCATCTTCTAAAGCTGTATCGTATGAATTAATAAATCGGATATTGTTACATTATGTCTTTGAACAAAATAATAAGTGAGCAATACTTCTTCACCCTAGTTTATTACCATTCTTCTGCGCTTCTGAAGTAAATCCTTTTCCCCACTGTATTCAAATCTAACAGGGTTTTCCTCACTTGACTATTTGGGGAAGCACTGAGATGAGGGAAGATGTTGCTCTTCTGATATCTAAAGAGGACCTCAAGAGCTGGTAGCAAAAACTGCAGAAAGTCCAACACAATTCCAAGACTGGAACATGCTCAAAGCAGATGGTGTCTTCTGAGGAATTTATCTGCTGAACTCTGATGTGACTGTAAGTTAACATGTGCAAAGTGAGTCTTTGCAAAGGCTTACAACTTGGCCACATTCAGGCATTTTTTCACAGGAACAGCAACAGGCATCCCCTGACACTGAAATGACCTCTATGCCAAATTTCAATACTCTGCTCCAAAGCATGGAGACACCATAGCTTCTCAATAAAACAGCTGTAAGACATATTTATTACAGTTCAACATATTATTCTTTAATCTTATTTTTGGAAACGTCTAACCCAATTTTGCTGAAACTTTAAAACAATTTCCATGCAGACTGTCACCTCAAGCTGGATAAGTTAAACCTCAAAGAAATAAAGCTTGACCAAGTTATAATGAACTGGAAGCACAATTTAAATAGGAAAATCCTGACCATCTCAACTCTTAACAGATTCCATCTCCACTTCAAAAAAATAAAATATTAACTTTTTCAGAAAAAAAAAAAAAAAAAAAAAAAAAAAAAAGGAAGTAACTGCACCTTTAATTCTGATATTCTATAATTGTAATTACATGAATACAGCAAAGGTATTTGCTTGGGATAAGAGCTGAAAATGGCTTTCCATATCCCTACCAAAGAGACAACAAATAGTAGCCAAGCTTGATATCCAATACAGGTCTTCACAGGGTACAGGTGACAGCGTTTGGCCTCTGGATTTGTCTTTGAAATGATTCTGGATGACAAACTTTTGAATTCAAACTAAGTTGAACTGTCTCATTTTCTGTCCAGCTGCTTCAAGCAGAAGCCTGAGCCATTTTTGTTATCCTGAGAAGCACTTCTAAATCACCATTTTTAAGGAGTGCTGGTCAGTGGGAATGGCACTTGGCTGACTTCCTATTATTGCATTTCTCTCTTTCTGCACACCTTCTCCATAGCAATATGGAAAACACAAGGTCAGATTCTCACCTTTGAGGTACGCTAAGGCCTACAGGATACGTATACCATGTTCTCTGCTCCTTAAAAAGGGAAGCTCCTTTGTAATGTTTGTAGGTAAATACCTTCCCCGAATGCACTCTGCCCAATGTTGCACCAAGCAGAAACGCTATGCAGAAGCCTTGCTGTCATATGCTGACATGAAGTCTCCTGAAACAGGCAGCACACTTGACCCATCATGATGTGATTTGCATCTGCAAATGAGGTTTTGAGAATACTGGCAAGCCAAAGACATGATATTAATACAATAAAAAATATGTACGAAGGGGCCATGTTTACAGTAAAAGAATATCTAAATCACACAAGCCAATGATACAACACACACCCCCACACAGAGAGCAGATAGTTCTTAAGCAAACATAAAATAAACAACCTATGCATTCTGGACCCAATATTCTAAAAGCGTAGAAACAAAGTCAGCTATGAAAGTACCATCTCTACTGGAGGATTTCTGTAACTGTGCATTGTAGCCAGTCTCAGAAACCCACTGCTTTCTGGAAAAACTGAAGACCACAGATATCCTAGTTCCACTTAGTGCTTGTACATGAGGAACTGGAAGACTATACAAAGTGATCCACTCTGGCATGGGAGATCAAGGAATTTTTGTTGCTTTTCCAGCTTTGTGTAGTCAAACCCAGAAGTCTACCTCACATTTAGTTATGTCATTTAGCATAGGATGGCTATATATATAACATTATGGGGAGGAAGGACTGAGGCTAAGATCTTAAAAAATAGGAAGATATTTCAAAATGCCTGTCTATTAGTTGTTTGCCAGCTGCCAGATTTCAAGAAGTTAATGAAATCAGAATTTCATAACCTGTGTAATATTATAAAGAGATATAAAGTAATTGAAAGCTACTAGTGAACTTAATTAAGGAAAGGTACTGTGAATAGCAGAATCTTACATGAAGCCTTATCTAACTGAGGGAAGTGCTAGAGAATGACAGATGACTCCAACAGAAACATGTTTCTGCATCTGAATGAAGCATGGGCTACAGTTTTGCTGCAATAAGTCACAGCCTCTAACCAGCATTATTCAATTGGCAAAAGTTTCTTCTGTAGATCTGGCCTTTGCCTCATAAGAAGATATTTCAGGAAATGTTGGACTAGGAATCTTACAAGATCAAGCCAATATTTTCTTTATCCAACTGGAGCAGAAATAGCATAAAAAATGACTGATTTGCAATATTTCAACATTTCTGGTTCTGGATTGAAAAATAAATGGAGAATAATGCCAAATTAAATAAACAAATAAATTAGTGAAAGCTCAATTAGCTATTTTGCTCATTTCAAAATGTCACTGACTCCAGATTGGCTCTAACTAGTTGATAAACTGTTACCTCAAGCAATGTTTATCAAAGTATTTAAAATCCCTTCTCCTCTAAGCACGATTGTTGTAACTAAGCCTAATATCAATTACTACTTCAGGACCAGAGAGAGCTAAAACACCACAAACTAAAAGAATTCAGGATTTTCTTGTTTATATATAACCAACACATGTTACCACCTTCAGCTTATTCTGTGTTGTCAATTACCTACTACTCTTCCTGGTCACTGTTTCTCATGCTTGTTAAGTGTTAGTTCTTTGCTCCATGCAGCTTTATATTTGGACATGTTAAAAGACATAAAGGAACTAACATATGAGCCAGTACAGATTGTTAAATGTCAGTATTTTGTTTTCTATTATATTCCATCTCTCCAACTGTATCCGCAAATTTCATCACTGAAGAAGGTTTTATTTCCTTTATGAAACTGGTCGGCTCCAGAAACTGTTAAGAGACAAGGATGATAAGGTCAAAGTAGTGTCTCAGCTGTTCACCAGCCCCACAAGTTATTGTTCAAATCTATTGCAGAGATAGTAACAGCAATATTTGATAAATATTATAAAATATAAGGAAAATAAATTGGACTTTTACCTGTGAAGAAACTTTTTATTTCACATTCAATTTCATTTTTCTTGATTTTTCCTTAGAACGGTGCTGAGCAATCAGATAGGTGCCCAGGAGACTACTAGTATTTTAATGTACTTCAAGGTTCTTTTGACTCAATTTTTCCTCATGATTATGACAGGGGACTACTAGTATTTTAATGTACTTCAAGGTTCTTTTGACTCAATTTTTCCTCATGATTATGACATATTTTGTAACAGAGAAACTGAAAGACCATAGAAAAAGAAAGAATCATTCTGTAAATATACAACAAATCATTCAGTGTGCTATAAACTCTTATGTATAAGCTAACCAAATCATGTGTTTTGTTTTTTAATTTTTGTTTGTTTCTTTTTAAGACAAAATTCTCACTAACTTCAAAACAGGTAAGATGGAAAAAAAAAAAAAAAAAAAAAAAAAGTTAAAATTAAACTGTATATGCACTTAACAACAAAGTAACAAAGTATTTAGTAAATATTCTTCGTAGGCTGAATTTTTTCCTAGTGGACAATCAGATAATGAATTCTTGTGGTTTTGTTGTTGTTGTTTTTGTTTTGTTTGTTTGTTTCTAGAAAGAAAAAAAAAAAAAAAAGGGTTTGCCTTGCTACCAGATTTTCTGTCAGTACATCAGTTTATTATTTTTTGTCAGGCCTAGCTTGAAGACGGGTCATAATCCTATGTATGCACCTGAATAAGTAGGAATGAGACATGAAACTAGGACTATTTTGGAACTAATTTCAGGAACCATCAGCTAGATGTTCACATCTGATATTTGCCAATCAAGTGAGCCATACAGGTGGAAAAAACTGAGTTAATGCCCGAAGGTAATAACTGGTATATGGAGAGTCTTACAAACTCAGTTTCCCTGAGTAACAGTAAAAGTGACAAACCGAACATTTCTGCAATCTGTTTGCCACATGAACATATATAAAAGCTGTGCTTTCCCATTCTTTCATAAAAACATTGGATTGCTTGAATTTTGAAAGTGCTGTACAGTCACCTATGTCTTGTAATATTCTAATGTCATATTTAGCTTAAACAAGATTCTTGCTTTTAAGTTATTTATACTATTCACACATACGATCCATTGATTTCTGCCAACTGATTTTTTTTTTTCTACACAGAAAGACAATTTATGTTTATACAGATTTGAAAAACAGGATGGAAGCTCCAAGTGTTTTAATGGCCCATTATCAAAAATTATCCCTCAGCAATACAACTCCAGACCATTGGCTTGAGATCAAGTCAAAGAAAAATGGGATTATACAATGTAATCAAGAGAAAGAGATAGAGAGATGTGTTCTAAAAAGCCTGCGATCTTGGAAGGGAAAAAAAATCTAGAGGGTAAAAGACAGATCAACCTCATTTTCAGTTCAGTCTAAATGTCCCTTGCCTACAAATCCACAGGACATTCAAAGGGTTTCCATATAAAAAAAGAAAAATTTATATTTTATATTTAATTTTTAATAAAGAAAAAAACTCATTAAAAAAACTATATTGAGAGGTGATGGGAAACAAAACAGCATTTTGTCTTAAATTTGCACAACCTAATTTATAGTAATAAAGCAGGACCTAAGAGTTCTGGTAAATGTCAGTGCAGTCATGTTCATTACATATGTTGATAGGTATGAAGCAAAGTCTCTGTAGGCCCTTCAAAAATTGCACACAGCCGATTTAATGCAAACCAGAAGTCACTGACTGTTGGATGAACATTCGGTTTCATTCCCACACGGATATTAAGACAAAGAGGGGAGAGGGTTTCCTCCTCATTTATTTACAGTTAAAGGGTGGGTCTTTAGGAATGAGCATAAGGCCAGCAAACTATGGATTTGGTTTATGGGAAGACACCTCCCAGCCTCCCATTCTCCAGCCACTGCAGAGAAAGTGCCTCGGCTGTGTTTAACCTCCTCCCCCACCTAGCATCTGCCTTGCCCAATCTCGTCTGGGCCCGCTCCAATAACAACATCTGCTTGGCAGCTTTTCAAACCCATGGATAGTTATCTAACTGAGGCTTTTGTGCTGCACTGTTTATTCTGTGTGAAGAAATGCCTCCTTAGTTGAAAGAGTACTTTAGAAATGCTGTGCAGCTATTAGCAAGTGAAGCACAAGGCTAATAACCCCCACCTGCTCATCAAATTAATTATGACATCTGAGCCATTATAACTCAGAAAGAACACATGACTACAGACTTGTCACATGTAGAAATAAACACGCTCCACATTCAGGGAGGGAAATGTAAGGCAAAAAGGTCTAGAAGAAAAATATCTAACCCTCACCTTTCATTTATTAAAATGTGCATTATTAATACCCCACAGGAAAAAAATCTAAAGGAGAGAAGCTTGGACTGAAAAAAAAAAAAATTCCTGCAGAACACATCTCTACACCTCTGTATGGGCTTTGTGAAGGAAAGGAAAATAAAAACTTATTAGCACAGTGTTCCTCACAGCAGAACTGTAAATCAGCATATTCTTTCATGGGAAATCTTGTTTCCGTAAGATTCCATTCTCTGGTGGGAGAGGTACACATATCATCTTTTCTTTTTCTCCCAGAATTTAGTTATTCCAAATATAACAAGCATATCTTTAGTAAGGATATGTTTTCCAACTTAACAAGGACTAAGGTAGGGAAAATACTTGGGGGGGGGGGGGGGGGGGGAGGAGAGGGAAGTGGGGGGAGGGACAAATAAAACACATTCAATTCTCAGACAAAATTTCTCTAAATCTGGCAAATAACAAAAGTAAAAAATTCAAAACGTAAAGGAACTGCAAGTATGATCTCACTAAGCTTAGACTGTAGAGGCTAAAGTTGTCCCAGACTTCATACTCATATGTTGCCTATTAATCTAATTATCAAAGCTAATTATTATGCAAGAATTCATATAGATGATGGTTCTTTTCTTTCAATCACAGGTATGACTTCAACTGAAAATGTAAACCAATGCATTCACTTGTTACACTTCTAAAGCTTTCTGGCATTTGTAGACATGGCGTGCACTTTTCAGAAAAGAATAATGACTTTTCACTGTACATGATACAACAAAGCACTGCATGATGCACTTCATTTTTGAAAGTGTTTCATAGATGCAAATTCTAACACATGATTAATTAGTTTTAAGTAATTCTCAGACTTTGTTATCAAAATTAAATTATAGGTAAACAAACTATTAGATGAATGTGTATTCATCTATTGTGCTTAAGGTTAGAGAATAAAAAAAAAAAAAGTCAGACACTAAGTAGGTAAATACTATAAAAGCGTTTATCTTCTATTAATCCCAACTTGTTCTTTGTCAAAATCACTTCCAGAACAGCACAAAGAATAGCTGTTTAACTTTTCTGTCATAAAGAGTCTGGCTTCTAGAAATGTCTCTACAAGTACTTTTTTATACAAGTTAGAAAGGCAGAAAATATTTTATAAATAAGCCATGAAATATATCCTGAGAAATAGATAGGATATTGCTTGTTACAGGTCAGCTTTACCTACAACATTTTACCCATTAATACATATTTTTCACTGCATTAGTAGCAACCACCACCCTTTGCAAATAAAGACCTCCAGCATTATTTCTGGTGAAAAAATGTTGTAGAGTTAACTTTCAGACAAGACTATACTGGTTGTCTAGCCTCTTCATATTTTTTAAGTAATATATATGCTAATTATTGAGAAAACCATGTTGGAATCTCATTTTACCTACCCACTTGTATTTGTTTTTTACTTTAATTATATATTTTTCCTATTCAAGAGAATTTGTTTCATTTATTCATCTTTTACATTTACCCAAAGTAGAGATACATAAAAAGAAAATAAATATTAAAAAATATATATTCACTTGAATGTATCTGTGCTACAGAACCAGAATAAAACAGAAACATAAAATACATTCATCACACTGGCAGGCCCAACTTCATATGCCTGAGAGGATGAGTTTCACCATCCAGCCTTCTCCAAACTCCACTTCTTGAGAACTTGGACTTTATGTGTTGATACTGAAGCCTATAACAAAACCTGACAGGAGGATCGAGCCTATAGACAGAAAATGTGAGTGTGTTCCTCCCTGCCATGCTCATAATCTCTGAATGCTTGTACTGCCGTCACTGCAGCCTGCTTCTGTCCTGACCCACATGCACATGTTGCTCCTTCACATCACAAAAATAAATAAATAAATGGTAAATTTTAAACAAAGAAAAAAAAAAAAGGAAAACTGCGAAGAAATAAATCAGGGAAGAGCACTGAGGATTCTCACCAAATTTAGTTTAATGGGCTATGTAAGAAAAAGAAAAAATACTACATATACAGATATTTAGGATTATTTTCACTAGTATAAACTCAACTAATTTACAGGATTGTACTGCTTCCTTTCTCATTGTAAGAACTCACAAAGTACATATTGCTGTGGGACATGTTGCCCTTCAGAAGCATTTAGGTGTAGCTACAAAACACACTGAGTCTGGCCTTGAGTTAACGTCTTTGGGGGTTTCTAATAGAAAAGGAAAGGAAATTTTGTTCTTAACTGGTACATTGGCAATTGAATTTACAACTGCGTGCATACCAGAATAAGTCTGAATAGTGCCATCAAGATACAAAATATCCAGTAAATCTGGATTACATCTGAACATTTTATCTACTTTTACCAAAATATTATCCCATCAGAAATTGAAGAAAGCAGAGGCACAGAAACTCTGTGTCTGTATTTAAACTTACCAGACTATTACTTTCAGATACAATGTCAGAGTGGGAAGAGTTAATGCTGAACTGGTCAAAATATTTTTAAAGTTATTTTTTAATAACTAGTTCCAGAGTTATGGAATTCCTTTACCATGGTTAATAATAACTATATATTCCAGAAAACACAGTTAATGAATATGAAAGTTTGTGCATCCTCACACAGGCACGCACACACATTATGTATGCTAAAGTGCAAAACAGGAACAGTATACATGAAAATGTGATCTATGACAACCACGCATGAAAAGGTTTTATACAGAATTTTCTGGCGGGTTGCTAGATTTAGCAACGTTATCACTGAGCTCAAAAACACCAAAGGACATGCCAGAGAAAGTGTGGTGTGTCTTTCTGAAAATTCTGCAGTTCCTAGATCTTTACAAAGCACACTGCTTCTTGTATCCACTTAATCTCTGCACACATCTCCACCCCTACTTCCTTCCCAATGGTATGTGGTCTTGAAAACACAAATGTTCAAGTTTCCTGGAGCTGAGCTAAAGAGGAAAAGTCCCACTCCCAAGAGGCAAAGCTAGAGGCTCTTGGCGCCCCTGAAGTTGTTAACTACAGTACTACATAATGTGGCACTTCACCATAATTAGCAAGAGGGAAACAGCCTTTTTTTCACCTCCAGTGGCATTAAAGAGATAATCCAATGAATTCCAGATCATATCTAAAGGCTCAAAGGTCTCTGCTCAAGAAAGTGCTTATAGGGACAGGGAGTGACATTTTATGCAGCAATCAGGAAAAAATAACAACAACAAAAAAATCAGGCCAACTCAAATCTGCTCAAAACTAGTTGTATCTGCAAATATTGTTAGCAGCAATAACCTTAAGATGGAGACAAACAAACAAAAAACCACAACACAACAACAACAAAAAAGAAGTCCTGTAACTACTTCTTCCTCTTTAAATTTTTATTAAAAAATCTGAGACAAGACATACAGCATACCAATAGGGTCCCATGGTCCCATAAGGTTCCACAGAATTTCTCTTGATTTTATAAACACCATCCTCCTCCTCCCTTATTTGGAAAGATTATTTCTAAAACTGGCACTTTGGGTATTCGAGATGGGTTAGACTGAAAATCCTTCATTTTCTGGTCTTTAAGTAACATTATTTCTTTAAACAATGCTGAAACACTTTTCTTTCTGTTATCTGTCTGTCCAGCTGCTGCTGTAAGTAACTTTAAAAGTGGAGAATTAAAGAAATTAAAGACAGTCCTGCAAACATTTAGTTCTTTGCACCTATTCATTGTGAAGCTTGTAGATAGTAATCCCAATGTCTCACATTTCCTATAGCAGTTTTAAAAGAAAAGGACCAAATGCATTATGGACTTAGTTCATTCAAATTGCATGTCAGTGAAAAGGTGAAAAACAAACAAACAAATAAATAGAAGTAGTACATGAAACATGCCTGCTAACAGTTTGAATCCCCCAGCTACAGGGGAAATCACACACAAACAGTACAATTACCTCTTGCTGATCTATCAGTGTGCCCTAGTGATTTTATAAAGGAACCACATCAAAAGGGAAAACAATTGTTCAGTTAACCATGCCTACTCATTCTTGAGTTTCTCTGCTGAGATTATCAACCACTTCAGTGGTGCTTTTCTATAAAGCAGACACCAGTCCACCAGAAACCAGACTAAACCTTCAATCTTCTCTTTTACACCAGTAAGACCACATTCTTTTCTTCTGCAGGCAATTCTGGCAGGGAAAAAAAATCCAGATTTTAACTGGTTAATCACAGTGGTAGTGTCTAGTCTTTTGGGGGCAGTTTTCACCATTTTCAGACTGACATTTGGCCATGTTCAACATCATTAATTAGTGTGTGCTCCAACCACAACAGCTCTTGAAGAGAATACTGCACAAGCCAGCCCTATGCCAGCCCTCTGCTGAACTTCGTGACATCAGAGAAGGGGACATACAACACTGGCACAGTCTCATCCTTGCAGAAGAAAAAAGAAAAAATCCAGGAGTTGTTTGGTTTTGTTTGGTTGATTGTTTTTTATTTTGTTTGCTTGTTTTGCTTTATATTATTTTTTTTCATGTTTCTGTGTATTCTGCCTCTTTATTACAGCTCCCTTATGTACTAAAGATGAGGAGCCACTATAATGGTCATTACACCACTGCTAGATAATGAGTGACCAGAAGTGTTGTCCTGCATGTAACTACACTTTCTATTTCTGTTCTGAATCATGCTCAACTACAGATTATACCAACAGGGTGTATGTTTCTGGTGCTGGGTGCCAGAATTTTTTTAAAAAGCAATGTAGGTCACTGTCATTAAGCCAAACCAAAACCCTGTCAGTGCCAAATGTGGCACCACTGCCAACAGTTGTCTACTGTTAGACTATACCACCCATTGTGGGATGATCATTCTTCCTATCTGTCTGTGGAATAAAGCAGCTGGAACTAGTTTGCCTGGAGTGACACATAACTGCAAATTCATTTTTGGACATGACAAGAAGCCCTCCTCCATACCCCTCCCCCCAACTTTAATTGACATAAAAAGATTTTTAATCACTTAAAAGATTTTTGGCATAATTGTGAACACAAAACTGCATTTACAAAACTGGACTTAGGTTTTGACAATGAAGCCCCTGAAAATAAAAATTGTATTAGTTTAAATAAGAAAAAAACTCATCTTTTTGCTGGTCAACCAGAAGGCCCAAATTTTCTTTTCAAATTTTTAGACTTCAGGAAAAATTATCTCTTTTTTTTTTTCATTAACTTAAAATTAATACTGTAGCAATAAAACTTGAAAAGCTTGTACACGATCAGTAAGCCAAAAGAGACCACTTAAAAACAAGGGCCATAGCTTCTGCACTCTTACATACCTTGTTACCAGCATTTATTGACAGCTCCAAAACTACAACTTCTGAAATACCACAGTAATTTCCTATTTTAGAACCAATGTAATACAGCAATATCCAAGAGAGCACAATACGGTAACTACAGAGAACTACAGATTTTATGCTGATAACAACTCTAATGTTTTTTATCCAAGTGCTTCAAAGTGTCTTACAAGCATGATTACGACTTACCATGACTGGAAGATAAGCAAATGTATTAAGAGTTTAAGTCTAATAGCTGAGGCATCTACTGATGTCCAAAGGAGTTTTGCCTTTGACCTCCATTCAGGCAGGAATTAATGAGGAGCTCACTAACAAAACTGAAGAACCTGACCCAAATTCTTAGAGAATTCTTTGTATAGAAACGAAATTTCTTATTATTGACTGATAAAAGCTAAGCCAGGCATTTTATCACTATGAATAGTTATGGTGTGTTTATAATGAAAATGAATCTTTTCAGTATTTGAGAAATCTATAAACAAATTCAAAAAAATATGTATTACTTTTATTACCAATCATAAAGAATAATAATTCTTGACTAAATTAAATGGAAAAGTAGGCCAAGCATCACCCTTATATTATTTTAAAAGAAATTTACCTCAGGAAAATAATTCATCTGGTTTGAAGTTAGGGATACATAGGATACATACAAAAATTGTCTTCCTAACATTGGATGCATTATTGTGATTGTGTAACTGCAAAATGTCATTAATTAATACATACATTTTCATGCTATTTCTCATGCACTTGTTCTACGAACTTTTATTCCAGAGTCTGTTGATGATTAAATGTTAGCCTCACAAAAGTTACATCTGGGGATTTTTTTTTTTCTACTAAATATTCAAAGAAAAATATGTCTGAATTTTATTCTTGGCATTGTCAATGAAATTTTAGATCAAATAAGTCAGATTTAGCCTTCTTTTTAAAAGTGTCAAATATGGACATCATATGAACAGCTGAGTTCTCTCTTCAGCAGCCCATCCAAAGCATTTACAAAGAAAAATATGGTAGCTTTTCTATTTTGGGGGACCTTGTAATTACTTCCAAGATGTATTTCATTTAATAGCCTGTCTACACTGGGCAATCACTGAAGCGTTGTCCAGAGTTAGCAATGCCATCATATTACTAAGCTCTGCCAATGCAATAAATTTCTCTGCACAAAGGCACTCAGCACAAGTTGACAGTGTTCACACAAAGAGCTGGTAAAAAAGTTTTTTACTGGGGTGTAGAAGAGTAGCTAATTTTGCAGCTGTGCTTATTTAGCTTACTTTAAACTGTTTTCCATATGGAGAGAAAACCCTAATCCTGTTTTAAGGATAATAAATATATCACAATACTAACTGGAGTTTCTCTCTCTTTTTTTTTTTTTTTTTTTTTTTTGAGGGGGTGAGGGAGGGTGGGGAGAGCAAGGGAAGAAGAGGAAGAGTGCTGACTGAAGAATGGTGGCATTTAGTTCTGGAGTCTCCAACCACAACATGAAAGTAGGCAAATGCAAAATTCTATGTCAAAAGTTTTGAAATTAACTAATCAGTCCTGAAACAATAAACCACAGTTTCCCACACAGATGCCAAATAGCTGTTTACCGACACTAACACAGATTTACACATCCATGATTTAAGCTCACCCAAAACCTCAGCTGAAGAAACTGCTGACATCTCATCTTCCTTACACACAGAGCTACATTGGAAAACCAATTTCAAAGCTGTGAGTTTGTTAAAATCTTTTCTATATACCTTAGAGAAATTCATTGCAGAATACATTTCATGTGCTTTGCATACCTGATATATGCTTAGTTTGAAGGAACCATGAAGGACAATCAAGAATGTGTCACTTCCTTCTTCATTACCTATTAACAGAAGGCTTAATGCCCCATGGCCTATGTAGTGAATTGAAGTTTTCTTTCAACAGGAAAGAACATCCTCATATGTTGACTGTACCAGGCATAGGTGTCAAGATGTTGGCAGTGCAGGATGCTGTTGACATGGCCTTTGTAAGGCGATGGAGACCACCCTTTACCAGACACTGGTGACCCCAGCCAGTTCCAACACCAGGCACATCTGAGCCGAAAGGCAACACTGGTGATGCATCTGGGAGCGGCTGTTTAAGAAAGAGAGTGAAGAAACACTCTCACAACAGGGTGAGGAAAAATCTGTAAGAACAAAAAACTGCAAACACCAAGGTCAGAGAAGGACATGAAAGAGGTGCTCTAGGACATCAGTGGAGCTGGTATTTCCCTGTAGCCTGTGGAGAGGACCACACTGGAGTAGATACCACATTGCAACCTGTGGAGTATTCCGTGTCAAAACAGGAGGATATGCCCTGAAGGAACTGCAGCCTGTGGAGATGACTGACAAGCAAAGCTACAGGCTGGGAGAGGAATGGTTGGAGAGCTGCCAGGCAGAGAAGGACCTGGGAGTGATGGTGGATAGTCAGCTGAATATGAGCCAGCAGTGTGCTCAGGTGGCCAAGAAGGCCAACGGCATCCTGGCTTGTATAAGAAACAGTGTGACCAGCAGGGCTAGGGAGGTGAGCGTCCCCCTGTACTCAGCTCTGGTGAGGCCGCACCTCGAGTACTGTGTTCAGTTTTGGGCCCCTCGCTACAAGAAGGACATCGAGGTGCTTGAGAGGGTGCAGAGAAGGGCGACGAAGCTGGTGAGGGGCCTGGAGAACAAGTCCTGCGAGGAGCGGCTGAGGGAGCTGGGCTTGTTCAGCCTGGAGAAGAGGAGGCTCAGGGGCGACCTTATCGCTCTCTATAGGTACCTCAAGGGAGGCTGTAGCGAGGTGGGGGTTGGTCTGTTCTCCCATGTGCCTGGTGACAGGACGAGGGGGAATGGGCTTAAGTTGAGCCAGGGGAGTTTTAGGTTAGATGTTAGGAAGAACTTCTTCACTGAAAGGGTTGTGAGGCATTGGAACAGGCTGCCCAGGGAAGTGGTGGAGTCACCATCCCTGGAAGTCTTCAAAAGACGTTTAGATGTAGAGCTTAGGGATATGGTTTAGTGGGGACTGTTTGTGTTAGGTCAGAGGTTGGACTCGATGATCTTGAGGTCTCTTCCAACCTAGAAATTCTGTGACGAAGGGATAGGAAAAACATGAGAGGGAATTAGTAGCAGAGACGACCTGTTGTGGACTGACCACAATGTCCCATACCCCTGAGGCCAGAAGGTAGGCAGGAAGTAGACAAGTAGGAAATGAAGGAATGAAGTTGAACTTGAGTAAAAGGGAAGGTGGGGGCCTTTTAGTTTTGTCATTGTTTCTCACCATCTAATTCTATTATAATTGGCAATGAGTTACATTAATATTCCCTACTTTGTAATTGTTCTACACATGATGATAATTCATAAGTGTTTTCCCTGTCTTTATCTTGGTGTACAAGTTTTCTCATCTTACTTTCTCCCCTTGAAGATTGGTGGTGAGAAAGCAGCTGGGCGGGGGTCTGGCAACTGGCCAAGGTCAACCCACCACACTGAGAGAAGACAAAACAGGCTTTGCCTTTTTCTTCTTGTGACAGAATACCCTGTATTAGGGTGTCTGTCCTAGAGTAGTGTTCGGACCAAAATCCATAAACTTGACTTTTGGCACAAGTTGTCTTTCATCACTCATCTTTCATTACGTTTTAAGCACTCTGTGTTCATCAAATAAATAAATAAATAAATAAACAGGTGACAATTTCCACATCTAAGCTTTTGAAATCTAGGAAAATACAGATTTCTATCTAGGTTTTTATACATCTGTAGCTGTTCTACTGAAGTACAGACACAAATATGAAGCACCTACCTACCTTACTTTCCTGTACATACAATTTGCAAATACACAAAACGTACTCATTTACCAAAAGATTTGTCCACCCTAGCAAATCTACCAAAACAGCTATTCTGATGTAACATAATACCCGTTTTGGAAAGCTGGAATAAAAGTATATTTCCCTCTTCTAAAGGATATTTTTTTCCCATTTTTAAACACCTGTGCATACAAAGTAATTTATACTGAAATAACTACTACAGAATAAATTCCTTTGGACTTTTTATATTTACTTTTAGAGTGGCAACAAAGCATGAAATAAACAAGATCATGTATTTTAAACTAAAGGATAAATTCAAGCCCTTTCAACAAAAATGAAATAGCTGATTACTTTGTGCTGTTTCATTGCACTATATTTCAAACTATTAGAACATTAGAGCTGTTTTTTTAAAATTTAATATTTTCCACCAGATCATTTCCCAGACTAAGTTCATTCCCTGACCACCCAAACACTTCCTGCCAGCATGAAATAGAAATCAGTAAAGCAGTGATACAGACAACCACCTGTGCCAGGGCAAGAGAAGGTTGCTAAGGGGAGGGGACTAATGGGGAAGGGCCTCTTTTTGAAGCAGCTATCAATGAGGTCATCTCAGCTGTTTCATGGGATTGCACCCTTAAATTTATATGAATATCTGAAGCACTTCACTGTGAAATAAAAGATGTCCTTGAGCAATTGCCTTAAGGAACAAGGGTTACTATGGTAGGAAAATAACTAATTTCTTGACTGTGGAATTCATTTTATGAAGGAGTTTGTGATTTACTATTGAGGTCTTTAAGCACTGACCAATTCCAGTTTTAAGAATTCAGCAGAGTAAAGAAATACTAAAAAATAAAGAAACTGAAAAAGGCAATTCTGACTAACAAGTGATCTTCACCAACCCATTTCACGCACACTGTCTTTGTGAATTTTCTGTAAATTAAAACAACTCTTTTCCTTCAACACATAAACATGTACAGAAAAAGGAAAAAAAAAATCACAATACATCTAGAACTCCTGCTAAATGGATAGGGAAACAAACTCATCCCACCCCCAATTCAATAATAATGCCTGTGTTTTTCTGGCAGAACTCATTCTAAGTTTCTCCAGACTCTCAGCGTGTGCACACAGGCAAAGAGTATAGATTTTTTGAATCAGTAAGTTATTTGGAAGAATCTCCAGAAGTGTGCCGAGGCATGCTTCTGGTGCTGTGCCAAATTATGTGCTTCTGTTTGTGGCTTTCAAATATGGATTAGGCAGATGCACAAGCATGTACTATTTGGCAAGTACTGACAATAGCCTACTCTGAATTTAGTAATTTATTTTTTTCTTCAGTTTTACTAGGTGAAAGAAAAAAGTAATGACTTATTTTTGGGGATCCATCTTCATATCCCTTTGTTTATTTGCAAAAGACAAGAAGACCCTGTAACTCCAGAAGGCCCTCTTTAGATAATTCTAGTTCAGGAATTTCAAATAGAAGGTTCAAATGTCGAGTACTTTTTAAATGGAGTTTGCATTTGTACTCGCTGTTATTCTAAGACACCTCAAAAATTCCAGAAGTCCCACTGTGGAAGTCTCTAATACTTTAATTTCTGCCACAGATCTATTTTGGAAATCAGTTAAATAAAAAGTTATTTGGCATGTCATTCTTGTGCCTGGACTGTGCCATAGGTAAATACAGACTTTTGCACAATACATACCATGGATTCACAGGCTTACCATAACAAACACCCACAGAGCTCTTCCTCTTCTTACTTACTACCACAATCTTGAATGACATACCTAGGGCAATATTTCATGATTCTCCAAACTTCAGAGTTTGAAGCACAGGAATTTCAAAGAAAGCTTTATTCTAGATTCTGCAATCATTACAACATTCTGCAAATAACAGACTTTAATCTTCACTTTAATCTGAATTTACCAGGAGTATAAACACAAGTGCCATCATCTTCTATAAATCACATACAAAAAGTCATGCAAGGTCATTTCATTTACAGTCTGTCACTTTCCTCCATTTATAGAAAGAATAATAGTTGAGTTACACATGGAAAAATGTACAGAAACCAGGAAGCTTTGGGGAAAAAAAAAAAGGTAGAAAGGATTAGATACTGACAGTGGCTCATTGTTAATTGAGTCCCATGTGTGAAAGCTACAGAAAGATTAGTTTATACAGCTGCTGCTATTTGTCAAAACATTGCTAACAAGGTACACATGTTAAATCTGAGTCTCCCATTTCAGTCCCCCAAAAAAGAATGACCACACTAAATTCTATGACAAATATTGAGAAAAATTGTTGTTACTTCCTGGGGCATTCATTGATTTCAGGCATGCATATCTATCTATCTATATACACACATATGTATATACATACTCTCTTTATTGTGACAATAAGAATTTTAGAAACATTTTTTCCCATCAGATGAAAACTGGGTATTTCAAGAGAACAGAAATAAGAACATAAGAAAACTGAATATTAAATATTGGTAAATTCTCTTCTGTATCTCCAAAAGTGTTTAAGGACTGTAGAAAAAAAAAAAAAAAAAAAAAAAAAAAAAAAAAAAAAAATTCATTGTCAGTAGAAACTAAGAACTTTTAAATCAAAGCCATCCATAAGTACAGCATTTTGCTGTGAAAATAACATTAACTTACATTTATTCTGTGTGGTGGTTTTTACTGCTGTTGTTTGGTTTTTATTTTATTTACAAATTAAAATAAAATAAGGGAAACTAAAAATTAAATTAAATGAGATACCACTATAATGAAGAAACACAGAGAACAAAGTAGTCTAGAGCAAGCCTGTACTTCAATGCAAACAGGAAACTAGGTCTTGTGAAGAGTGAAGATAATTAACTGGAGCCACCCCTGTTGCTGCTATCCTAGGTCACGTTACAAGGGTGGGTTACATTGCTAAGTGTCAGCTGGGTACTTCAAAGGGAGCCAGCTCCAAGGCACAAGCTGCATCTGAAAAGCAACACCAGCACCCACCCCCTGACACATGTCCTACCTCATCCCTCTCACTTGAATTGGAAAGGAGCTATTTGAGAGGGCGGAGCTGACCACTCCTTTATTCATATTGCTATTAAAATGATCGGTATATTTACATGGTATTTTGCAGGCAGCCATACACAAGACAACGGTGCCAAGAGCCAGCTGGCCAGAACTGAGTGCCTTATAGTTGCTAAAACGTGCTTGGCTGGCTCAGAGCATAGAGAAAACTTATTTGTGTCTGCTTACAAAACACTGTACAAATATGTCCTAATTTTGCTTCAGTTTTCTTAACTGAACTACTGTAAAACCCTCTCTGGTATCTCCCTGGAAGGTAAGCTCAGTTTTCTTTGTATAAGTATTAGTCTAGGATTCTGTTACAGAGATACCCAGCTGAAACAGACTACACAGCAGCACCCAGAAACATCCTTAACAACGTACTTGCGCTTTACTACCTACAGCTAGATGCCAGCAAGATAGTAGTACCACATGACTTAATGCAAAAGGGAGTTTGGTGGAGTGTCACAGAACCAACAGGAAGTGTCCTGGTAAATATCAGCCCCAACTTTCAACAGCTGAGAATGCAGTAATATGGCTTATTTGAATGTTCACTGGAACCCTACACTGGATGTAAGAGTTCTCTTTCAGTTTTGCTATTGATCTTTGGCCTAAAGAAACTCACTTAATACCTTAAACGTATAAATGTTGTTTTTACAGACCCCTCACTGATTGTCATGTACGCTTAATAGCTTCAAGACAAGAACTCTCTCTTGTGTGCCTGCACAGCTCTCCTATGTTTGGCTAACCTTTTTCATAACAAAAATAATCAAAGATTTCCATCTTTTTACATGTTGTCAAGTTTTTTTCAGGACACTAAATATTTCTTGTGTTGGATTCAAGTTCACCTCAGTAAGCAAATAATATTTGAATAATCCCATGATTATGGAAGAAAGGAAGGGCAGGGGAAATAAGAACCACAACAAATAAACCATATTCTCTTTACTCAATGAACATTTAAATTTATCTGCCAGACAACAAAAAATTATACCTGTAAGTGCATATGTGCAATAGAATTTAATCCCTAGATGTTAAGACTTTCATTGTTACAGAAAACCTCTTGTATATTAATCTCAGTTGCACTCATTTCAACCTGAGGCACCTGCCTCATTTAAATATGTTTAACAAGTGTTATTGAGTAAGAAAGGTAGAGGATAATGGCTATGACAGTTATGTCAGCTCAGAGTTTGACTTTGATGTACTTGCTGTACGCTGCTTACATATTTGCACCACTGGTGGTAAAAACAGCATTGGTTCTACACAGTGCAAATGCCAGGTTACTGTAGAAAGTTATTCTCTGTAATTTACAGTTTTGCAGAGTCAGAAGGAAGAAGTGGTAAATAAATAAAACAAAAGCAAGTCACAAAACACAGAACTTAATCACTCTTTATGTGGTCATATAAACACAACCTACAGTGGTAAAACCCCCAAAACCAAACTTGAGTAACAATTATCAGAAAACCAAAAGAATGTATAGCAATGATTTTACCCTGTAATTCTTATTGGATGTACTGCATCAATGGCATGCTTTAACTTCATTCTCTTAGCTTGCTTCTAAACTGTAAGCATGGATGTAATCATAATTTTTTTTGGCTTTTAACTCCCTCTGTAAACCATGCAGAGATAAACTGCTATGAGTGAATACGCACACTACTAATAATTATGTTTTGACAATATAGGTAAAGGAGATAAAAAAATATAAAAACATCAAAAGGAAAGCTAACCACAATAATTATGAAGATCAAGCCAGAAAGCATATCAAGGTCACTTGTGGATTACATTAATTGTTGCAGACCAGAAGTTTAATTCACATGAACAAAATACTCGCATTAAAAAGCATAGGCCAAACATAGCTTCTTAAAAATCTGGACTGGTTTAGATGCCTCATATTTCTCACTTTTCAACAGATGTTTGAGACAACAGTACCTACCAAGTATGTTCAAATATTTACTTTGTGTAGAAAAAAAAAAAAAAAAAAATATATATATATATATATATATATATATATATATATATATATATATATAAAGTCTCTTCAACTGCTAAGTCTTTAGGAGATTTTCACTTCAATACTGTTATCTAGATTAAAACTGTGCACCAGTTGTACTTATTTGGCTTCCAAGATGAAACTCTTAAGTGTTCTGAAAGAAATATAATCTTGAATTGTGTGACTTTTTTCATGCTTCTATTGAGAGTTTGAACTGCTGGCAGAAGAACATGCTGCCAAACTGTTTTTTAAACAATGAATGTTATGCTACTAATCTTCACCATTTCTTATAAACTACCATGTACTTTGATCATTAGATAAATAATTTAAAAATCTATTAAAAACAATGTTCAATATGATTCTGTGGACTGATAGGAAACTATTTAAAGGAGTAATCTCTATAGTACAAATTAAAAATCACTGTTTTAGATATTTTTGCTTCTGAAGACAATGAATTTATGCATTTTGACAGTCAAAACCAAAAATCTACAGCTGTTTCGAGAGTTTTTAATTCAAAAACAAAGAAATATATTTTCATTTTAAATCCTATAAATTTATTAATATAATGTTAGATCTAATGAAAATTCATGGCAACATGTGCTAGGTCCTAGAATTTCTTAGGATCAGCATATTATCCTATTTGCATCAATAACAATGATGCCATTATGAGAACAAGCACCATCTATGGAACTCTCAAGAGTACCAGGCATTCCCAGCACGACCCATTAATTTGTCCTTTATGTTTGCACATATGTTCTGTTTGCGTTAATATAAAAAAAATAAAATTTAATCAAAATTATTTCATTTCTGTCTTAGTAAAGTTATAAATGCATAACTGTTACATCTACAAGTCTTCTGCCATTTAGTATTGAGTATTAAGCTTTGGCAACCAGCTACCAAGCTTAAGAAATTTAAGTGTTCACTACAGTTCACACAAATCTTTTTCTAAAGCAAAACCTTAGCTACTTTCCAAGATTTTCTCTATTGATAGATATTTTGACAGCTAATGCAAGCAAAAACATGTTAAAAATCTTACCATTTACAAGCATGAGAGCAGTTTTTCTCTAATGACTTCAGATTTTAGTGCCAGAGGTAAGATACGCAGAAATAATGTTTGTAATAAAAAATGTGAAATAGAATATACATACCTTCTCATGCCTGTAAAGAAAAAAATATATATTTTCTTATTCATATCTGAAGTCCTCTAGAATATATGTTCAGAATACATTACCACAAATGAATGGAGAGAAACAGTTTAATAATTTGTTTTGTACAATAATAATTAAATGCTGGGAAATACAGAATGCAGGTTGGAATAAAGCTGCAGTGTGCAGCATACACCATTAGCATATCAACTCCATAGAAAGTTTTTGAAACACCATTACACACCACGATCACAACTGAGATGAAGAGCTTACTGTGCTTGGTGCTGAAATGAGGCACAGAAGGACATTGATCTCAAACACCTGCATTCGTTATCCTCTCAGAGTTTCAAATCTATGTAAAAGCATTTCTAGAAACAGCAAGATAAAACAGTATGTTTATATAATTATGTTATTTTATTTAGGTAGCAAGGAGACAGCATGTTATTTTAAGTGGCAAATTGCGCGAAACTCTTTCTGCATTCCAAAGGTCTTCATGTTCAGCAAGAGCCCCTTAACACAGCAGGATGACAGGATATCCTGTTATCTTAATGACTTAATGAGGTACATTGGTTCTGATGAAAAAGAACATTACTTGTTCTAAGATATGAAATTCCGATGTAGAAAACTATGAAGGATATTACACGGAATCGCTTGCTATGAGTACTTAAAATAAATAAATAAATAAATAAATAAATAAACTCTTCAAAACTAACTAGTTAGTTTCCTTCTTATTTAGAATCAATTCCCCCTTCTTCTTATGTTGTCACTATCTTCTGTAATGCTGTGTTTCCAGACCATAGAGGGGATTGTTCTCAGATGTCAAAAAAACAAACAACACAAAAATCAATCAAGTAAAATTTAAATGGAATACAAATATTTGTCATAATATTTGGATTTAACTTAACATAAACAAAAGATAAATTCAGCCCTTAAAGCACTGACGGATTTCGTTAAGGGTCAGGGAGGAGAAGAGGAGTGAAATAGTGTGCACAATTATGCCAGAGTAAACTGATCTTATACACTTGTTATTTTGAGAATTCTTGTTCTGTGCAGTTTTAAATAAATAAATAAATAGTCTAGTGACTGAATGAATTAATTGCTCCTAACAAATGAAGATGACAATATCTTTTTGTTGTTGTTGTTGTTCTTTTAACTAGTTTGAGATCACATGCTTGCTAGACCAGGCACAAACCCTAAGGCCGTAAAGACTTCAACACTGTAGCTCCATATCTCTAACACAGTCAAAAATGTCTGCAGACATAAGGGATTTTTTTTTTCAAAATTTCTTTATATTTTGTGCAGCATTCTTTCCTCTGACCTGAACTCAGTTCCCTACAAAGTGGTGTTCCGTTGTACTCATTGCCTTCTTCCACTTGTCACAAAAACACTAAAGCATAGTCTGACAAATTTATCTGCAGCATATTGTAATTTTTAAATTATTGCTCTAACTAAAAAACTGGGTAAAAACTATCATAGAAAGTTGCACACCTGGAACTCATTCTTAATTGGAATCTAATATAATACAAAAAGTTTTGCAGAACAGGACATTGGAGTTCCAATAGCAAAAAGTAAACTTTACTGAGATTTTGCATCTATTTTTTCCCCAAATCTTTAGTATTAATGTCTGTGAAAATTAATGTGCAATTTTTTTGCCTTTAGTTAAGAGACCTATTCCATGGAGGTTTACATCTTACAATTATTAGTTACTTAATTCTCTCCATTTTGCTCTGATTTTTAAGCTATTTTTGTAGAGTTCATTTAAGTAGCACATGTTGTATAGGTCTGAAATTCTCTATTTCTATCTAGAAAATATACATTAAAAAGGATTTTCCACTTCAGACAAGCTAATTAGTTCTGAGCAAAGTGGGCAGTTAAAACCTCATTAAAAACATTAAGAATATAATTCCCAATGACTTCACACCTTAAATCATCAGGCAAAATGTGGACCTCTGATGTGAAAGGAGCAATTTGGATAACTACAGGTGGCATGGGAGAAAAAATCTATTGAAAAACATTTGTTCCTTTAAGAAGAAGACTGCTTAATTATGCATCTTGCACATTTAAAGAAACTTGGTTCATAATATCCAGGAAAAAAAAGAAAAAAAGAAAAAAAAAAAGGCACTGAGAAGATAATGTGAAGTTACTCCTTGTGAATAAAAGCACCATCCCTGAATATCTTGAATATCTTAATATCGTCACACTGAACTGCTCAAAGGCTTTATTTATGTTCTAGCTCTTGTATATCAGTCAAAACATAGGCTCCCAAAGTCTTGTCTTTGGGGCTTTGAACATTATTTGACTAATTTCAGAGAGGTGAAGAGGTAATTGTTTGAAATGTTTGATACATTCATAAAAAGTATCAAGTATATGCCATAGTCTAGAGGAATAGCAGGCCTCTGTCAACTCTGCAGCTTCTGGCAGCAAGCTTGGATTCTATAATATTTTCCACCTCGCCATGTTTTTGTGTTAGTCTGTTAACCTGAGTAGCTGTAACTTAGTGACCTTTATACAGCTTATTGAAATCGCAGACCATTCTTCTTGTCATGTGCAGGGTGGCTGTGAATTTTAAATGCAGTGAGTCCAAAAATGGGGGACAGTCTAGATGCACTTCATCACTGATGTAGGCTCTAATTGATTTTGGACTTCAGGGCTGGTCTTCCTCCCTACAAATGGGGTCCAACTCACCTGCCAAGCTCTTTCTCTTAAATTTTCTACAGATGTTTTATTACATCTGTGCTGTGGACAGGAAGTGACAGAAAATAACATCTCTTTTCTATCTTCAGCTGGATAGTCCAACGCAAAGTGCAAGCACACAAGCGAAATCTACATGTCAAATGAACCCAGCGCTGTGACTCCACCTGCTTCTGTGTATAACAATACCAGGCCCACAGGAGCTGGAGGCAACCAAGATAAGGCAGTAGCTTAATGTTCTTTCCACACCAGACCTCCAAGAGAAGGTCACAGAAGATATTCAACTCCATCTGCAGCAAATGCTACCACAACTATGCGGATATTCTCTTCTTAGAGGACAGCAAAGGAAGTATATTCCTAGACTCTATGGCCCTTCATGAGGGCCTTTATATGAAAGTCCTGTATTTATCTCAACATGACCACCATCTCCTCTTACTCAGAAATCTTTTCTCCTTGCAGTCTTATAAATAGACCTCCAAAATATATGACGAGAAAACTCTTCGAAAGTATTACTTAATTCAGAGTCGAACTTTAGCACAGGCTTTAAGACCCAAAATGCCACAAAATTGTACTGAAGGCATTGATTTCTGTGCTTCCCAAAGCTCCAAAAACAAGACAGTGACAGTCATCAACCTGTTAGATGGAGGCCTCTTTCAGTGTCTAAAAAATTCTCAATAGGTAACACAGGTAAAGAACAGCAGTGACAGCACACAGTTGCATATAGCATTTTTCTCTCATGTAAATCAAACTATGCACGAAGAAAATAAAGGAGAGACAAGAATACACAGGGATTTGCTTCTGCTAATAATCAATTGTATAGCAACAGAAAACTGTTACTTTTTTGTTGTAGTTTTCTTTCAGGCCACATAAAATGCTTCCTCAGAGTTTTCTTTAACAGTCCTGAGATTATCACAGTTGGTGCAACAGATGTTGGTCTCTAGGAAGAATGGCCTGATCCTGTAAAACCTGCTTTCTCATGTGCACACCCTTTGAAATCAGTGGGATTTATGTAAATAGGGATTTGCAGGATTAGGTCTGCAGTCTAGAGAGTCTGCAGTACTTCAGTCATATCTGTTCTAGTTTTGTTGCCTGGGATCCCACTACATCAGAATAGCTCCTGAACAGGCCAAATATCTTACAGAAGTAATATGAATCTGAAAACATTCCTTGCAACATGAATTTAGCATTAGATCTCTATACTACTGTATCAAATAGAGCTCAAAAGAATCAGAGTAGATCCATATGAATGTACAAAATACAAGAATGCCCATTGCATTTACAAAACTGGAGAAAGGGGAAGAAAGAAAAACAAAAAACAAACAAACAAAAGAAACCCTACTTCTTCTTCTTTCTCTCCCCAACAATGGATCAACAGGTTAGGTACACATATTGTCCTTTCGCAACAGCAAAACTTGGAGCTGGAAACATTTAATATTCGATAAGTTTGGGTTGCCATGGAGACTGAAAAGGAGAGGCTAATGCTCAGAAGTCAACACAATTGTATAGCACAAGGGTTTCAAAAAAAATTTTTTAGTGTCACTGACAATGGAGATGGCAGACACAGATACAGTCAGCACCAGGAACATAAGAACTCCAGACTTCCTCATTGAGATAGAATCAGAGAATCAGAGAATGGTTTGGATTGAAAGGGACATTTGATTCCAAGGCATTTAATTCCAAGACCCCTTCCATAGGCAGGGACACCCCTCACCAGACCAGTTTGCTCAAAGCCCCATCCAACCTGGCCTTGAACACCTCCAGGGGTGGGGCTTCCACAGCTTCCCTGGGCAACCTGTTCCAGCGCCTCACCACCCTCTGAATAAGGAAATTCTTCCTACCATCTAATCAACCTTTAGTTTTAACCCATCCTTCCTTGTTCTATCACTCCACCCCTTGAAAAAGAGTCCCTCCCCAGCTTTTCTGTGAGCCCCCTTTAGGTACTGAAAGACCGCTAAAAGGTCTCCCCAGAGCCTTATCTTCTCCAAGCTGAACAACCTCAACTCCTTCAGCCTGTCTTCATAGATGGCAGTAGAAATCTCATTCCCCAGTTGCCCAAAGACCACAGAGCATCACATTTCTGACACAAGGCTGTCATCTTCTAGTCCCTCCTGACACCCACACTCAGGCACTCTTCATTTCACCTCCTCTCCATTTCTTCTCTCTGGCCCTGCAGGCACTATTTTCTCTTATGTCCCTGTATTCCCCCAGGTTCTGGAAGTAGCTGGTTAATTGCTGTAGTTTTCATTGGCAAGAATGCACGCATAGGCCATGGCCATCAAGCAGTCACACAGTGACAGACACCAAAAAAAGCTTTTCAATGGTAGCTACCTGGGAAATGCCTGGCACATTTGTTCATCAACAGTGATGTTCAGTGATGCACTCCACAGCTCAGGTGAACACCAACCAGGCAACAAGAAATATGCTGGCATGTGTCACTTTCAAATAGGTCCTATGTTACCAGTGATACAGAAACTAGAACCAGCCTTGGGAACTAAACTAATGCATCCTTGTCAATAATACACACAATAACTAGGAAGTGTGCCAACAACCTTTCACTCAAATTTATGAAACAACAAGTCAACAAGCATAGACTCATATGCATACTTAATTAAAATTACAAAATAAAACTTTCAGCTGAGAGAAGTTCAAATGAGCTTGCTATGGTATATTTTTCAACCATAGGTCCATCACACCTTTCAAGGAACCACAGTAGCAGGGTACATAAAACCACAAGGAGATGCCCTGTCAGTGTACCTGTGCTGCTTTCAGGACCAAGTAGGCTTTACGTATCACTGTGTTAGATACCATGTACGAAAAATTCAGCAGAAACAATTTAAAAGAATTCACAAAATCACATATATCAGCTGGGGTTGGAGGGGACCTCTAGCAACCATCTCGTCCAGCTGACCTGCTCAACAGGGACCACTTAGGGCTAGCTGCACAGGACCATGTCCAGATGGCTTTTGAATATCTACAAGCCGTGAGACTCCACAAACCTCTCTGGGCAACCTGTGTCAGTGTTCCACCACTCTGACAGTAAAAGTGTTTCCTGATGTTCAAGAGGAACCTGCTGTGCTTCAGTGTGTAACTATTGTCAGTCACTGGACCCCTTTGAAAAAGAGTCTGACTCCATACACTTTTTACCCTCCTTTCAGGTATTTATCTATGTCATTACAACCCCCCTGAAAACCCTCTTTTCTATAGGCTGACCAGACCCAGCTCTCCTAACCTTTCCTTATAGAAGAGGTGTTTCTGTTCCTTAATCATCTTTGTGGCCTTCATTGGATTCTCTCCACGTCTCTCTTGTGCTGGGGCAGCCAGAACTGGACACAGGACACCCCTGTGCTTTTTTGCAAGTTTTCTTTCCAGCTGGGTGGCACCAGCTGGTTGTGTGCGGTTGTTCTTCTCCAGATGAAGGACTTTACAATTCTACTTGCTAAATTTCATAAGGCTTCTGTCAGCATGTTTCACCAGCCTGTCAAGGTCCCTCTGGATGAAATTCTAGAGCCTTTATTTACTACTTAAAGGCAACAAATATATTAATCATTAAATAGTTCTGTGTGTTCTGCCACTCTTTTCCAGGACATTACAATGAGAGCCAGGACTTCATACATATGTCTGCTACAATAAAACTGTCACTAATCACTGCTTTCCAAAATACATCCCATAACTAATACTATTCAGCAGTCTTATCTGAATGAGCTAATAGTGTTGCTTTATAGACCTTCTTTTTAACTATGTCTGTTGGCCTCAGACACAGGATGCCTATTAAAGGCAAGAGAAGTGTCATGAGCATGTGGAAAACACAATAAATATCTCATTATACCTTAATATGGAATTTAACAAAAAGTCTATGTATAGCCTTCTCTGTAGTTTCTTCACCAGATGCAGTAGGGACTTCTGTGTTAATGCTCATCCTACTGTGAAAGGCTTCAACAAGCCCGAGTTACCATTAATATGGCTTGAATTCTGACAAGGTCAAACTGGCTGGACTATATTTAAAAACACTTTTATCTTTCTGCAATAGGACAATGTATTCTAAGACTATACACTGCAGGAACATAAGACTCTTCTGCTGATTTAACCTAGGCTCAGAAGCTAATGCTCTCCACTATGCTTCAAGTTAATTACTGCTGAACAATGCAGGAAAACAGCAGAGGACTCCAGCACAGTACCAAGAGAATTAGTATGCCCTTTTGACCAAGGAAAACTAAGCAGACTGCATTCAGGAAAGCAATACAAAACTGTAAAATTCTGAGAGAAATTTTGGGTGATTCTATTTGTTCACTATTTATGAAGCTCAGAAAAGGAGTAAATTTGATTACTGCATTAACATTACAGGACCCTGAGGTTATGAAAGACATCAAGAGGTCAGATGAACCACCTCTCTGCTGGACAACTTGATCACATTTAAGCATGTCATGTTGGTAGATGTTTCCTAAACCTGTCCTTGATAAGAATTACATGCTCTCCTTTGCCAGTCTGTACTTCTATAATCATTAGAGAGTTACTGAATTTTATTTTTTCCAAATCCAATCTTTTCTGATGAAATGTTAAGCCTTTATTTCTCGACCTATCTACAAGGCAGACTAATTAGAATTACATAAATCTTTTGGCTACCTCTAACTAATTCACACTTATTTTCTGAATTTACGCTTTTTTCACCCAAAACTCTACATTATTGAACACAATTGCACCATAAACCCTTTCAGTAGAATGCAGTTAGTGCTTTGTTAGTCAGAACAATTATTGCAACTCAGAGCAATTCAGATTTATGTCTTGGTCCACAGTACTGAATGATTATTATTTAACTCTGCAAGGATTCTGGTCCTAAACCTGAAATATGGTTTTCAATATACATGCTTTACATCACACAAATGTTAGAGGACAAACAACAGATTAATTGCTCACCCTAATGCTGTGTTTGTGAGTGCTAAGAAGCCATTCCAAATGTTCCAAAAAGGATTAATGCAGTATAACAAGTCTATTTAATTACTGAAAGACCAGTGATCCTCATTTTACTATAAGCAGCTTTTCCTTTATTTGGAGACTGAAAATAGAACAGAAATGATTACATGACAACTATAATTCTTGTACCAGAATATTCAAGTTACAGAAGAGGTAAAGCGTAAAGAATGTGCAAGAGGCCAGGGAGGTCTATATACACACACTGTATTTGTGTATGACAATGCAAGATTAGGCATGTGTTTTAAAATTAACCAGCACTCCTCACTATAGTCAAACTGCACAAACAATTCTTATGCTCTGTGTAACAATAAGATATCCGTTTCTGTAACAAGGAAAAATAACTCCAGCAACAATTAAACCAGTTGCAGTAATTACACATAGTTTAAAAATAAATAAATAAATAAATAAAAACAATACCTCAGATGTAATAAAATAAAAGAAGTCCATGACTCCTTCAATATAAACCTTTATAGACGGCTGAACTGCAGACTATGAACGCATATGTGGCAAACCCAAAAGTTGATATAGTTTACTTTAAATTATGTGTCTGAATCTAGACAGACCAATCAATTTTCCAATTCTCCTTTCTGCATAGGCTGGTTATTCTTTAACTGGAAGATAAACAATAGAATAACTTTTGATGTTAACCCTCTGTTAGCTCTAAACTGCACTGATTCAGTACTACCTGGGAAAAGTGCATGGATGGACTTCTTTTCCTTTGCATAAATTAGTGTCACTTCCTGCTCTTCAAAGTAGACACAGTCATTTTGTAGGTGTTGATGTTACATCTGGCTCATTACCAAACCCAAAATATCATAAAGCAAGAACTGAGGAAAACAATGACTTTAGAAGGAAAAGTAGCTGTCATGTTGAGTCCAAAAAGGACAAGTTCCATATCAAGTTCCGTATCAAGTATTTTGGAGAGTATCAGTGGGGGCTTTGGACACAAGTAGGCCTTTCAAGACAAGATGCTGGAATAAACTTTATTTTAAATTTTTGTAAAAAAAAAAAAAATTTATTTAAATTTTTGTAATAAACATTACAAAACAAGATCAGGATATTAAATAAATCTGAGCAATGGGCTCTGTCTGAGCTACCTTACAAAGACCTGTGCAAGTCAGCAGTAAGATAAAACAGGATGACCAGCATGTTCCAGATACAAGTGCACTGTTACATGAGTTTTATCTCACACCCTGGACCAAACTCCTGACCATCCATCCTGTTCCTATGTCAGTGTGTTCTGGGCTGAGCTATTCACCCACTGCACTGAAAAGCTTGGGCATCAGAGAGGTGAGAGGGATGGGGAACCAGGCTGAACTCAAAAGCCACACTTACTACAGATTCATTCTGTGTGCTTGGTCATTTATATGAACATATACATAACTGCCTGTGATTACTGTTTCTTTTATCTTTCTTTCTAAAGCATTTTTTCTTTCCACTGTCACAAGGCAGCAAAATTCAGACAGCTCTTTAGCACACCAAAACCATGGCTCCATCCTCAAGGGAGGCTGAAACATGGGTGAATCTGAAGAGTGCTCCCACCACAAACCTGGTCTTCTGTGTCAGATAATTCTGGGAGGTTTCCCTCTGCCACGCTCTCCCACAGCAGAGTACCACCGCAGGCCTTGCAGTGGAGGAATGCTTTGCGCTGGCCCTCCCTTCTTGGGCAAGTTTATTCCGTCTGGGCATGAGAAAATGGGGTAAGACATTTCTTTACCATGCAGAGCCCACTTGGGGGTTGGTCACAAGCAGGCAGATTCTGCTTGCTGTGAAATACAGGAAGGTTTATAATTTTTCAGCTGGTACATATCTAGGCATTTCGCAATCCCCCCACTGAGACAACACTACAGCAAGCGGTGATCTCCCTTGGGACCTGAGGAAATCTGCCTGTGGTCACCCACAACTGGATATTAAGCCATGGATTTTGAAGTCCTTGCATCTAAGCACTGATTTATACTTCAACTTGTCATTACAGGGACACCATTCAATCTCCATGCATAAGCAGTCCCACCCTCCTCCTTCAGAGGAATAATATAGCAGCAATCAAAAAACAGACCTCAACTGAATTAAATAAAAGGTATGGTCATTTACAACTTGATGGGAACACTGTATGTGCAAATATCTGATTTTATTTTTTTTTCCCCAAAAAACATGAATGAGTTGACAGAGAAATCAGCCAGACTGCAGAAATAAACCTGATCACATGCTGTGAAGTCAGTGCATTCTACCAGAAATAAAGTATGTTTTAAATGAAGCAGATTTGCTTGAATAAATTTACTCAAGTGATAAAAGTTTTCAGGCTAAGGCCTTAAATTAAGAACATGCCAATTATCTGATGAGTACTGGCTTACAAATTTACCTCTGTTTCATAATGGTACCAGTACTGTCATATGAGCTTTCCTAAATCAAGGCTGTATCATGCCATCAATTTTTCAAACAGATCCAGTCACTGATTTCAAAAGGCAATGCTTCCTAAAAATGCAGCACAATACAGCAGATGATTAGATGTAATACCCAACTCAGAAAAAAAATAAACTGTCCTAACAATGAAATTGTAGGCAATTACAGAGAGCACAAAGCCTAAATCAAGGAGCTGACATTAGAATCAGGGACATTCACGGTAGGCAGCCTGTCAGGATACAGTGCTCATGAATTCCCCTCTCACCAAGAGTCAAGCCTAACTACGAGCAGGGTTTTTTTTTTGTTTTGTTTTGTTTTTTTGTTTGTTTGTTTGTTTGTTTGTTTTTTAATTCTTTGTCTCCTCTTAGAAGTTTAGACCCTGCATCAAACACTATGTGTAACATTCTTTTCAAGTTCTTTGCTTTGGAGACCATCATTGCACTTGAATACAACACTAGTCTTTAAGAAAACAAGGTTCTGATACTAAAGAAATCATAACTACTTACAGGATGTCCCTCCATTCCAAAACAGTAAATTCTTTAGATCACCTTCTTTTTCTTTTTTTTTTTTTTTCCAAAAACAGAACTAGTGTGCATGTGCATTATGACCTGATTGCAAAATATTTTCCAAACTAAGACTTTTTTGCAATATATACCACTTGAATGATGCTCAAAGTAAAACAAGACTGATGAAGACTTACAAGCATTTGCTCTTGAGAAACACAGTGAACCTGTGCACCCTCAAAAAACAGAAGTGCTTCACAACCTGAGGGAGGACAAAATTTCACTCTAGCCTCTAGCAATCATCACCTCTTCCGCAGAGGAGGGCCACCTCTTTGCCCCCATCACTGGCAGCAGACAAAAGGTGGTGATGTTGAGAGTCCAGCCACTTACAACAGAGGACAGGGCAACTCTGGATAGATGCTGCTGGTATGGAAAGTGGGGACTGAGACCTTCTTGTCAACAATTACCACAGAGAATCAGAGGAAACGGCAATACTGCTGAACAATGGGGAGGTCAAGCTCTTTACAGCCATTTCATGACCCAGACAACTCAAGGTCAAGAGATTCAGGTAGCAACTTGGCCTGGGCATAAGTTACAGCACAAATGAATTGTTTTAACAAATCGGCTTTGGTCAATTAAACCTAACAAGACATGTTGCATCGTGTAGCAGGGTCCTTGACACTAAGGCCAGGAGCTGAGTCTGGCCTCATAAAACATGTCTTTTAACACTGCATAACAAATTTAAGGTAATTTGTCCAGAAACTGCAGATGTCAGAATAAGAAAATACAAGTTGATTTGACTAGGAAATGTTTTCACACTTTTAAATCAGAGTACAGGGTTATAGACATCCTTTCAATATATCTGGCATCATTGTCATTAATCATGAAATGGAAAACTAATGCTGCACTAAATACACTTGATATCTACAAGACACAAGACCCTTCCAAAAAAATCATCTAGGGAAATCCAGCATTTCCTTGTTACTTGTTTTATCAAAAAGACCAAAAATGATTTGTCACTTTAGGCTGATGTATTCACCAAAAAAAATAAATAAATAAATAAATAAAATATTTCATTTTTGATTTCTAATGATAAGGAATCTGTAATTACTGGATTCTTATATGTACACTTTTTTCTATTTTAAATAAAAAATGTATAAATTATATGTAATCTTATCCAAAAATATTTTCTGAAGAATATATCAAGATGACTGACTAAGGAGTAAAATATAACGCTAGATTAAAGATATCTGTCACACTTATATTTCATTTGCATAAATGTATTCTTTTTGAAGTTATGTGTAGCAATTCAAGTTAATGTTAACTTGAAGATTGAAACGGCAAATATATAATCAATATTTTAAAGAACTAAATATTTACAATTCTCCGAAGTCTAATAACTGCAAACGGTATAGAATATACTTACTTGTGCACATCATTTGCATTAACCAATATAAGAAAGAATATATTTTTTTGTAATTTCTCAACAGACACAATGAGTTTCTCAAATAGAGTTCACTAGGTATTCACTTTTGTGTTTGACTTTCCAGTTTGATCTCTAAAGAAGTATGGAAGAATCATTCTGTTGCACTTCTGTATATATTTTGCAGGGAGGAAGTAATAAAAAGACGCATTAAATCCACAGAGATGCTTTTAGTGAAGGCACATTTATAACACTGAAGGAACGCTGGAATACTCAGTTTAGGGTTATTCCTAAAGGAAGGAAGGAAGGAAGGAAGGAAGGAAGGAAGGAAGGAAGGAAGGAAGGAAGGAAGGAAGGAAGGAAGGAAGGAAGGAAGGAAGGAAGGAAGGAAGGAAGGAAGGAAGGAAGGAAGGAAGAGAGAGAAAGAGAGAGAAAGAGAGAGAGAGAGAAAGAGAGAGAGAGAGAGAGAGAGAGAGAGAGAGAGAAAGAAAGAAAGAAAGAAAAGAAAGAAAGAAAGAAAGAAAGAAAGAAAGAAAGAAAGAAAGAAAGAAAGAAAGAAAGAAAGAAAGAAAGAAAGAAAGAAAGAAAGAAAGAAAGAAAGAAAGAAGAAAGGAAAGAAAGGAAGGAAGGAAGGAAGGAAGGAAGGAAGGAAGGAAGGAAGGAAGGAAGGAAGGAAGGAAGGAAGGAAGGAAGGAAGGAAGGAAGGAAGGAAGGAAGGAAGGAAGGAAGGAAGGAAGAGGAAGGAAGGAAGGAAGGAAGGAAGGAGAAGGAAGGAAGGAAGGAAGGGAAGGAAGGAAGGAAGGAAGGAAGGAAGGAAGGAAGGAAGGAAGGAAGGGAAGGAAGGAAGGAAGGAAGGAAGGAAGGAGGAAGGAAGGAAGGAAGGAAGGAAGGAAGGAGAGAGAGAAAGAGAGAGAAAGAGAGAGAGAGAGAGAGAGAGAAAGAAAGAAAGAAAGAAAGAAAGAAAGAAAGAAAGAAAGAAAGAAAGAAAGAAGAAGAAAGAAAGAAAGAAAGAAAGAAAGGAAGGAAGGAAAGGAAGGAAGGAAGGAAGAAGGAAGAAGGAAGGAAGGAAGAAGGAAGGAAGGAAGGAAGGAAGGAAGGAAGGAAGGAAGGAAGGAAGGAAGGAAGGAAGGAAGGAAGGAAGGAAGGAAGGAAGGAAGGAGGGAGAGGAGGGAGGAGGGAAGGAAGGAAGGAAGGAATTAAGGAAGGAAGGAAGGAAGGAAGGAGATTGCAGTGTCTGTACAGTTTTAAGTCACTTTTTTGTGACATGAGAAGGGGCACAGGGGACAAGAAGGATGTGACATGTGGCATGCAGGCAAAAGCTCTAGTAGTCAGTTTGGCTAGAAATGTCCAAAATGTTATGTTTGATAACACACTCCAGACTTTCAGCCCTTCCTCAGAAAGAATCCCTCACAAAAGCCATCACTGAAGTGTTCATCTCCCACTGACTATGAAAAACAATCTAGAACAAACGTCACTTGTCAATACTGAGATTCCTAAGAAAACAGCTAAAGAAATATATTTGGGGGGGGGGGGAGGGTGAAGGAAAAGCACAATACACTCAGAAAGGGAAAGAAGCTCTCAGGAAGGTGAGCTTGGGAGGATAAAAGAGTAGGAAACTAACACTTCTATAAATTAAAAAGTGTG
>NC_140299.1:34362486-34397360 GCF_964211825.1 Aythya ferina
GGTATTAGTGTTTAATTACTTTATAAAGTTTTCAGTTACAACAAATCCAATATGCATGAAAAATAAGAAATTTAAAACATAAACCTCTGCTGTTACTTGAAGTATTTCCCTTATGAATTAGTGACCTTATTTACAGTTTAGAAATATATATTTTTTGTTGTTCCCAGTATTGTTCTTCTGTCTGAAATTACCATGAAGCAATAATTTTCTGTTTTCTTTTCTGTTCTTTACTTCATTGCTTCTTGCTGTCAATCTAAATGTGATTCATAAATTAATGCTAACCTCTAAATTTTCAACTAATTGCATGGAATTTATTTAACCATAACTTCCTTTGTCTTAAACATAATTAATATCATTTAACCCTGTGAAAATGACCTCCCTGGTTTATCAAGAAAAAAAAACAGAATAAGTAAAAAGCAAAAGACTCTTTCCTAAAACATATATATTTCATTCCTGATTGCAATAGTAAATTAAATACTAAAATTCCCCATTTCTTTCTCATGAATTTGTCATATCACCCACAACACTGGTCTGAGGAAAATTAAAATTAAAAACAAAAAATAAATACATTTTGAATTCTTCATTTTTACTGTTTGACTGATGTGTGCCCTTTTCAAGTGTTTTATTTTCCTGTGTCTCCATACACAAAATATTCATAATAGTCAATTGAAAAATATCCCCATGCCTACATACACATGAAAATAGCCCCCATCTTTTAATGACAAATACCTTTTCCGTCTGTAATTTTGAGCACATTTGAGATACTTGACCAAGTTGTCATCCTACGTTTTACAGTATAAAACTAGAAAAGAAGTCAAAAGGTGTCTTTTTAAATTGACACAAGCAGTGTTTTAAAATTACATTTTCTGTATGCCTGAATAAACGGGAATTGCTCAAAATAATCCAACATTTTTAAAGTGTTTATTTTTCCCTATCAGCTTCTTAAACTACAAAAGCTCTTCTCATTTGAGAACAAATAAAACAAACTCCTACCTCTACTTCTGTACTGGCTCTCTGACTCCAAATTGAGATTTAATGCAAGGGATCAGCATGCCATTTGAGCATGTAAGTAATAGGCTTCAAGAGCATTTAGACACCTATAAGGTACAGGCAGTAATAATCTCTATTTCCTGTTGTTCCCAGTGCAACTAACAATTTGCTGTGTAAACTCCAGCAAAACTTACTTGTGCCTTGACATATCCTTCTGCAAAACAGGTTAAAGGTTCAATTGTATGTTCCCATATAAAGTATTTAGAAGGAGGCAAATCATTCAAGTTAATGGAAGTAGGAACAATCAGCAATTCAACAGAATGATTGATTCTTCCAGGCCCCTTTTTTTATTATTAATTTATTTATCTATTAATTGTGTGTGGAAGCATCAATGCACACAAGAAATGAAAATTCTTGTCCACAATTCTTCAGGGTGTTGTGACATATAGATGTTTCAACTTTATAGGAATTATACAATGAGATGGTTATAACATTATTTTGGGTCCAATCTTAAGTGGAATTTCTTATACTTAAAGAAAACTAACAGAAAAAATATATTATTTACTGTTGTAAAAAAGCAAAGTATTATCACCATGTTACTCTATCCTCAGTTTTCTATGCTTACTATATGTAAACTGAAGTGTGATATAAGAATGACTACACAGACGTATTCAAAAATTTGAGCTCAAGTCTGCGCGCACGCCTCAATAGCACTGCCAAAGTGAGAAGGCGGGTATCCCTGCTCGCTAAGGGATTGCTGATTCCTCTGCATTTAGCTGGACTAGAAGCAGTTTTGGATCCATGCAGGTGCAGCCCGGGAATGCCTGCACTCGGGCTTAGATGATCTTTAAAGGTGCTGGCCAAAGGATCAGGACAGCGTGCGTGACAAACCTGGCGCAGCCTGCATTGGCTTCTTGACGCAGCAGCCGGCTGCAGCCATGTGGTGTGCGTGCCATGCCAGCACGCAGCCGGCCCCCTCTCTCCTGGGATCTGCATGCTTCCCAGCGGCCCAACAGATGAATCCTCGCAGGAGAAGTTCTCCCCTACCTCGTCTGCAGGGAACCAGCCCGCTTCCTGCCTCTCCCCCTCTTTATTTTCCCGCCTATCCTTCCTTTTTCCCTTTTTTCCCGCAACCCCCAGAGAGACAGGACACAGTCTGGTGACACAGGGGCTCACGTAGGCCAGGCTTCCTTCTGTGCAGCCCTTTGGGTAGGGCTGCTAATCCTTCTTATTAATTAACGAGATAATAGCAGTTAACCGGAAAGCAATATTAATACTAACTATCTAGGAAATTTCCAACAGAAATGATTTAGCCTTTTTGCAGAGTTCCTGGTAGCAGAAAATCTGCAGCTGGAACTGTAACTACATCTTGATGTTTTAAGAACTTTAAAAAATCAGGAGTGCCTGAGCAGTACCAGACGAAGAACATCTGCAACTATTTTCTGTTCTCCTTCTTGGATAGTTTAAAAGATCCTTCCCTCAACTTCAGATTTTATTAACAGCTGGGGATGCAGGCTCCCCCAGTTATATCAGTCCTGCAAAAGGACAAAGGAGAGTGTAAACAGCAACATGACTGATCTGAGAAATATACTCTGAGAGGCACACACATTTAAAAGACTTACAAATATTTACCATTTACATTTACCATTGCTTCAGTTCTTTAAGTTCCCAGAATATTTCTCAAGGTCTATTATGCTTCATTCACTATCTTCTAAAATACCTAATATCATCTTTGAATTTTATTTATGCTGCAAGGAAGAAAAACAGCAGAGACAACGTGAGGATTAGGAATTCTGCAGATGAGACACACTGCAATGAGATATTTTATGTTTTAGCAAAAGAGTAATGTATTTATTTATTTATTTATTTATTTATTTATTTATTTATTTATTAATCAGGCATTGTAAGACTAAGCAAAACATCTATCAGAAGAAGGGATTTATATTATCTGGGTTCTGTTGCAGCAAACAAGTACTGCAGCTTTCATTCACTGATTGTCAAAAACTTTCCAATGTGCCCACTGCAATGCGGATGCCAACCAACGAATCAAAGGCATTCAGCAACTAGACAAAGAGGGTCTGATGCCAACCTCGGTGCCACTGGCAACCATTATTGGCATCAAGCACATTGTCTGCCTTTTTTTTTTCTCCTCTCCTGGCACTTGACAAACAAAATGGCGGTTCTTGTAGCAACGGGAACACAGCCTAAGCGCTGCACTGATTGAGTCAAATACCATCAAATGATTTTATGGACTCAGATGCATTTCATATTAAATGATAGACAAACAAACGAACAAAAAAATGTCTCTGATGCTAGCTAAAAAAAAGGGGGGGGAGGGGGCATTTTTGTCATTAGAAACAACATTTGTGGCATTCACAAGGTTTGGGCTTTAAAAAAAAAGAAACAAACAGTGAGAGGGGAGGGTGGACTAGATACACAAAACAAGCAGAGTCCTGTAGAAATGTATTATGATTTAAAATTATTTTGAGGCTAAACATTGATCACTGTGTGCCTCCCATTTTCTTCCTCCATTTCAGTCAAAGGCATTGCAACCTATGCCAAGCCTCTTTTTAAAAAAATAAAATTAAATTAAAATTAAATTAAAATTAAATTAAAAAAAAAAAAAGTTCCTAAAGCGCAAGAGGATGGTAGAAAGGGAATAGGGAGAAAAAGATGCTGAATTCTGAGGGAGGTGAGCGAAAAGCAGAACCAGGTGAAGTTGGTCAATGATAGAACTTCATAGGTCAGTCTTTATTTCATCCTTCAAGGCAGATGTGGAAGTAGAAGCTCTTTTTATTAGGAACTGAAAGGATTATTGACACTTCTAGATCTGGAAATTGTCAATATATTGTAACATGCACTCTGCACTGCAATGCGGATGCCAACCAACAAATCACAGGCATCCTAGGCTAAACAAAGAAGGTCTGATGCCAATCCTGGTGCCACTGGCAACCATCACTGGCACTCAAACTATCCTTCCTCCTCCTTTTTCCCCTAATCTTCTTTTTTAAAGCAACAAAAAAAAAAACATACTTTTTGGCCCCTTTATTCATTTTGTGTGCTAATTCATTCTTCATATTTCATTCAGCAATTAAATTGTTTCTATTTCTCTACTTGTTTTTTATATGATACTATTAAGCGGGTTTTGAATTCCAAAATAGAAATAAAAAGCAAAACAGCATGTGTAAAAGGCAGCATTTTGGTTGACTTCATGCTTATCTTTTGCAAAGCCTGGTGCTCTTAATCAAGTGCACTGCAAAGTGCCACAATTAACCTGCTTTCACTGAGGACAGAGAATCAAAGTTTGACAAAACGGGATAAAAATACAAAGATAACTTAATATGACTTCTTCAAGAAGAGAGCCAACAGATGTTAACAGAAGATTAACTGTAAAGCAGCAAGAGAGATAAAAAATACACGCGGTTCACAACAAACAAAAGGGTCTACTGAGGGTGGCTTGGTACAAAGAAATTAGCCAGCTTCATCTTCCCGTATATTCCTGAAGTAGCTTCTTGTAACTTTGGAAGTTATAATATTACAGCATGCTTATCTTACTCATTTCTGTTTAGACAAATATTTTGAATAATCTCATATTCTCAATCCATTTAAAACAGTATATCAGCTATGCCTTTCATTTTCTTGCCCCATTTCAAGTTACTGGCTTCCAACAACTTAAAATCAAGAGTGTGAGTACCCTGACCACAGCTTCTTTGGTTCAAGATCTACATAAGCTATTTTGCCTCCCTTTATAGTTTTGACTTTTACAGACAGGTATATCCATTAGAATTAATCAGTAAGCTATATCTTGCAATATTTGCATTCAAACTAATGTTCTTTTTTTTTTTTTTTTTCCTTCAAGGAAATTTGAAGTTAAAAATATTTTGTAATTAAGATATTTTGTTTAATACTATCATAGAAAACTTATTTTTTATGCTTTTGAGGATCAGATTTACCAGACTGTGCAACTACTTAAAGTCGCTGCAAAATTTCTAAGTACATTTTCTACTACTGTGGAGAGAAAATATATAAAATACAAACAAAAGGGAAAAAAAAAGGAATTTTTTCATGAGGAACAAATAACAAAATTGAAAACTATTTATACATTCACAGGAACACAGTACACCATTTGAATGTCTGAATTTCTAACAGAAAAATTCATTGAAAATAAAAAGGTTGTCTTGTGTATCTGTTCTTTAAAACAATGAATACACATTGAAAGAAGATGTGCAATTTCACTTTTTTGTTACTAATAAAATCCATTCAGTTTATTTTTTGGTTAGATCCAGAGTTATGTATCGGGCATCAGATAACAGCCTGCCATCTGCCCTTCTGCAGGCCATTTCTGCCTACTACCAGGCCAAGTTGTAAAATGGCCCACCATCTGCAGCCGTTCAAACTTTCCCTGGTTTAGATCTGCGGCTAAAAAATAAATGTTTTATTGCTGCTTATCAGCCAGCAATACAAAGATGGCTAGAGGATGATATAATCAGCAGAAAGAACGCAAACGATGCACACAGAGAAAATGTTTCTCAGCAGGCTTAGGATCAGAGGAAAACCTTTATCTACTTACAGCCATTTATGATTCTGGGGGACCTGCATATGAATATTGTTATGTGAATATGTAAAATGAATAGCATTTTTTCCCTGAGATATGATTACCAGAAGCACTGTTTGTATTTAAGTTCCATAAAATTAAGCTAAAGGAGCTTTTCTGTGATTTTTCATATTTTAATTATCTGCCAAATAAAATTAATTATACTGGTGTGATTATGAAAATATACTTTTTATGGAAAATTCTCTATAAATATCTTTGTTTTTCAAGACTCAGATAGGAAACATGAGCTAATGATATAAATATGAATAAAACGTAAAGTAGTGTATGCTGTAATTCTGACTACTAAATATTTACTAAGCTGCATTCCTGTGCTAAATTTTTTTTCATATTTATTTAATAGTCATGAGAAAGTCTATAATTGCGTTTAGGGTTACAATAGAATCATCAACATAAAGATGGATTTTTGATTATTTGTAAATGAAAATGCAAGAATAAATATTTATATTATTTATTGTGATTGTGCAATTGCACATACCTGCATCTGTTACTAACAATACTGGTGGGTTGGGTGGGGAGGACACACAAAAACTTTAAAGAGAAGAATGTTTTCTGAAGTCGCTACTGGAAAAAATACACAATATTGTGCCCCTTTTTCAAGAAAATAAATAAGTTAAATAAATAAATAAATAAATAAGGCAGCTTCAGATGAACTAAAGTACTACTCTGGTATGTCCTACTTTCTCCTGAAAGAGAACAAGAGACATATGTCAAACATACATGTCACTTGCACAGGTCTGTAGGAGTATATGTGTATTTGTGTATATATGTATACATGCTGATTTACATAAGGATATGTACCCACATTATGTATAGAGACCACAGAATAATGTTTCACTGGAAGTGAGCCCATAGGGGAAACAGGGCTACTCAGAATCAGAGTTTGACACACTAACATAGAAACACAACAATCTGCTTCCTACCTTGCTCCTGCACGTAGTATGCCAAAAACAAATCAAGCTCCTTGACTGATACTGTTATGTGGTGTGGCTGGACGCAAAGTGCTGGATTTGTGCAATGTGGGGATTTCATGAGCCGCTCTCCATCCGTACTTTCCAAGGGGATGCCTTTGAACAGGATCACCATGACTAGATCCAGACGCCAGACTTTGTCAGCCTGTCTCAGGCAGTCGATTCTCCTAATCTTACCCTTCTGGTCAGGATTGGACAATACACAGCATGGGTGCTTCTTCCCAGTCACCGTGAGCACAAAATCCTCCCGGAACTCTTGGCGAATATCTTTGCGCAGCTTGGCGAGGAGCCTGGATGCCCACTTCTGTTTAATTTCGGGCTTTTCGCTAAGTAGCTCATCCTTGACTGCTCTTTCCTCATCCTTTGACATTCGTTTTTCATGTTTTTTGAAGTACTTGCGTTTTCGAGCCTGGAGGTTGAACCAAGTGTAGGCAATTGCACGGACGTGTGGAAGAAGTGCCTCAATGAACGGGTGAAATTCATCCTGTGAAGAGAAGTGGAGGGGAAAAAAAAAAAAAAAAGAGAGGAAGAAAACTCAAAGTCAGTAACCTCTCATAATCAAAGCATTATCAAGAAAGATTTCTGAAAATCTTAAAGTGAATTCCAAGATGAAGAGAATAAACACTAAATAGTTAGTTAAAATCTATGCAAAATTCTGCATAACATCTTTTACGCGTTTATTATTGCTATCAGGCAACAGACAAAAGTACATGAAGAATCACATTTTCCCTATATTTCACTCTTTAAAAGAACCCTGTGAAGATTTTATTCTGTATGCCTCCCCTCACTTCATCCCACAATGCTATAAAGACTACATCATTTAAAAGAGATGCTATTGAGATGTTTTATTTCTAACATTTAAATCTCTGAGTGAATGGCTAGCATCAAGAAAAGTACCATTGTGCAAAGAGGACACTATACGGTTTTAAAAAATCTGAGCAGAAACGTTCAGAATGCTGAGGCGAATGCCACACAGTTCATTTCTCTTCTCTGTGGCACAGAAACACAAAGCATATACATGCTCAGTGTAATGCCACACAGTTCCCGCTTTTGGAGCATGCTCTCAGCAAGAGACTGCTGGTGGCACAAAGAGCATGCGCCATTAAACTTGATCCATTTTCTTATCAAACGTCCAACATTCCAGCACTGAAACAGCACCATTCCAGCGGTGGTAACTAGAGAAACCAGTATATAGTAAGGGAAAGTGGGGAAAAGACACAGCGTGTCGTACACAAATCCTGAACAGAAGCTTCTGTACTTTTAGCTCTTCGGGCTTCCCTCCCACCACCCCCAAACTCTGTAAAATGAAAGTTTATGAAGTTGAGAACAAAAATTACATTAATTTTCTTCTGGCAGCTCCACTATGGGTTTTGAAGCCCCACAGAGTCAGTTAATTTGTTAACTGATCACATGAGTGTGGCAATTATTCTAAACCCCTTAAAAATCAATCTGAGGTGTACAATGAAAAATGGCATCTTGGCACAAACTTTGCATTCTTTGTGTTCCTGCATGCTGTGGCAGAGTGACATTACGAGTGCACCGCTGGTCAAATGCTGCTTTTGTGATACCCATGCAATTTATTTACAGTTCCAAAATATCCCTTTCTATCATCTGGCTACACCTGAAAGTTCTTATCTTCTGCCTAGCAGCAATATGTATTACATTAAGGAGGTAATGCGTAGTTGTCGTCTACAAGCACATCCTATAGCAATTAAATTAATTTGTTTTGTCTGCTTAAAGTACCATCCTACACATCCATGTTAATATCTAAATAGGCCTTTCCCAAAAACTAAAGCCTCTTCTGTGAACAAATCTGCTCTTTAAAACAGTGTGATCTGCTTATCAAACATTACTGTATTTTGGTTTGCAAGGGAGACCTTAGGGAAGATATCTCTCTGTGTGTAGGCATATGTAGTTTAAAATACCATGCAGATTGTTCATCATGCTGACTGGCACGGTTCAATCAAACTAAAACTGAACCTTTTAAATACAATTATATTTATACAATTAACAAACTAATATTTTAGCTACATTGCTAGACAGTGAATGAATTATGTTTAATCAGTAGGTTGATTAACTCCATTAGGGAAAAAATGATGAAAATATAACTAATGGTCTCAATTATAGAGAGTTCAGACTGCCATTGTAGAAGCTTCAGGACAAGAATTTAGTATTTAAATCTTCAAATTTCAAACAAACTTTAAAATTTCCTGAATGGTAAAAACCTACTGGAACTGGTTACCTTGCTTCCGCCACCACCCTCAAATTAAACAGAAAACAAGTTGCAAGCCATTTCCCTATGTCCATGTTACCTTCACAGAGAAAAAACAATAATAATAAATTAAAAAAAAAAAGGGGGGGGGGGGGGGGGGGAGAGAATATTAGAAGATAATTCAGCACATAAACTATTCCACTACAGTACGACATTTGACAAAGTCACAAAGGTAATAATTAAACTGACTAGTAGTTTCCAGCAGAGATTTGAACAATTCTGATACTATACTGGCACATGAAACTAGGCCATGGAAAGAGTTAAACCACAATCTGTTCTTTGTGTGGGAAGGCAATACTGCTCTGAGTAACCACAGCCCATGATAAGACTTCCCTATCTTCATACGCTTTCCAATGCCATGCTTTTTTCCCCCTCAATTCTAACTACTATCAAAAGTTTATTTTTTCACCTATGAAAGTCATCTTAATCAGAGCATTTACATAAAATGTTAATAAAATTTTAACTAAGCATAAGGAGGAAGGTTTTTCAGTGTAAAATCCTTACAATTAATTTTAGAATGAGCAAAACAGAATTCCTTCACATCTTGAAAATTCTAATATCTGTGATTAAATATGGGGTAAGAAAAAAGACAGGGGGCTGAAGAGCTTTGATAGATATTTTTTTTTTCCCAAATACAATAATTTACCCTATGTCTAAAACAGATTCCAACATTTATAACTTTAAATGGCAATAAAATTAACATGGAAATTCTACACTACTAGAAAACTGCAGATCTAGTTTTCTTTTTAAGATGGACACGGCAAACTCTTCCAGAATGGCTTCGCCTTCAGGTGCTGCACATTGTGTTACCAATAATAACCAATAGCATTTATATCTATGAAAATTTTATAGAGATAAATGCCTGTTTTTAAATTTCAGTCTCCACTGGTTGAATAGTGGTTGAATGTTTTCCTTTTCAGAGAGTAAAACAAAAAAAAAAAAAAAAAAAACAAAAAAAAAAAAAGAAACCTTTTTAAGACTGTATTCAGGCTTTTCTTTCATGATATCATTAAGTCCTAAAGCTATAAATATATGTGAAAGAGTGTGAAGGAGAAAGACAGCAAAGAACATCCTGTTCTAGAGCAATATTATTAGATATCTGTGAGAGATTCATTGTGCATCTGGAGTCCTTTCAAATGAAACATTACTTGACAAGAAGAAGTGCCCATAAAAAGGATCCTAAATGGAGATTTGCAATTAATCACACACATTCACCACTAAACCTCCTAAAAAGCCATCTACAGAATTTGATTTTTCCCCTTAATATTCATACGGCAATATTGAAAAATGATTTTTATGTGGCACTTACCCATGTGCCATAGTTGCTCTTGCAGTAGAGTGATTTATGGAGGAAAGATTTTCAAACGTCATATCAAATGGCTCAGGTGAACCATTCTGTATTGACAATTTAAATTAAAATGGAAGTTATTATAGAATAACTATGTAGTTTGTAAATAAAGGAAAAAATACCAGTAGTCTAATTGTATTGTAATGATGATAGATAGGCCGGCTTTTCTTTTTGGAATAGGTAAAGGGGAAATGCAGTGCCGCTCTCATATTTTTCACTCATAAACTTGATATCAATTCATCAAAGTTTGAACCTAGGTTCATACAACAAGAATACAAGGCAGAAGTCTAGAAATTTTACAGCAAAAACTTCATGCATTCAATTCCCCATGTGGATTTTCCTTGTGCATAACATATTATAAGGGGGTAAGAAAAAGTCTACATATTCTGAGTTTCCTGGACCACCATAACATAAAAATAAACGTGGTAAAAATATCACAAGAGTCTAAGCACTTAAAGGCATGCGGTAACTGCATCCTATCATGCCTCAGCAAGAGAGATAAATGTAGTTTATACTCATTCCCAAACAGGGGGAAAGAGACATGTGGGGGACAGAGAAAAAGACCCTCATGCCCCCACCCCCTAATTAAAGTGCTTTTGCCAAGTCTTCAGTCTTCCTTGAAGTTATTTTACATCCACCAAACTTTTATTGAAACAGTCATGGGTAACATTTGAATTGCCAAGGGCTGTCTTAAAACTGCACTTTGGGATTTTAGACTTGTTTCTGAAAGGTGCTTCAGCACTCTATCGGCACAAACTGAACTGGTGCTTGTGCACTAGCTTGATCCAAACAGGTGTTCTGTGTTTTGAACTTTAACCAAAATATTTTCTACTGAGCATACCCTGTCACAGTCAACATGCATCTGTGTAAAGCCTTAGAGAGGCAGAAAACAATAGAGAGAACAAATTTGGCAGTACTGTTTTAACTCAGTTGCAAACCAAAATAAGATTAATCAGTTTTATGCTTTAAATAAATTAATAGAGGAAAGCATACATTCTCATTTCCAACATAATCTGAATTTTTAATTTGGGAAGAGGAAAGACCATTTCAAAACAGCTCTTATCATTCCAAACAGATAGAGAAAAAAAAAATCCAAATTAAAATCAAATTGCTGCAATTGTGTTCCCTACGTGTGCCTCTAAGTGTGAACTGCTCCTACACAGCAGATGATACAGCAGGATTACAAAATGTAAGGTAGAAGTTATTAACACACGAAAGCCAGGAATCGCTCTCCAGTATCTGTGACTGCAGCAGTATAAAGTTATGTTTTTGTATGTACCTAGGTATGGTATTTTAATATAGATTTGCGAAAAGTGGGGAAATCTATTGCATCTGAGTCCAAAAGGCAAAGATATGGGAAAAAAAAAAAAGTCATTAAAGCAGAAAACAACAAAATGAACTGCCCGCCGTGCTAGAGGTGGTAGTGAAAACGTGCGTGTTTTCGGTGTTAGAAGTGCTAAGTTGTACTGTAAGGTATATACCCTAGGACAGAGGTCTCACTGCCTGTCATTTCACACGACCGGTAGGACGCACAGAATTGATTTTTGCTAATTGAAGGTAAGCAATTATTTCTCTGTGTGTACCTGCGAGCGTACGTGTATCTGCTACACAAAATGCTTGCCACATGCAGTAATTTTTCTTTTGAGGAAGAAATATTTCTACGGCACTCTTTTCCAGCTTTGCTCCGCTGACGCTCAGGTTTACTTTCTGAAAATATCCATATCTAAGTCAATCACACTTAGATGCCAAACAAAATATAAACAATAAAAAATGTGTCAGCCAAAAAGCTACAGGACTGCTTCCAATCACTGAATAAGCCTTATCGTTGTTTCCATCTTCATTCACAATTTATGAATACTTCAGTCCTTTTGAATTACAATGCTTTCTAATTGTCGAATAACTTAAATCGCATTTATTTATTCGCCATGCAGCTATAAGCGCGTCGCTGCCCGCTTAATTACCGTACAGCGCGAGACGCCACTTTCTCACGTTTTCGCCTTCTTTAGCTATTTGTTGCGCCAATGTGGAAGCAAGCCGCTATCGCTTAATCAGTTTACATCACATCCTCCTAAGACAGACTTTCACAAAAGCTTCTCAGAACTATCCCCTGCCTTCTGCCCACGGCGTTTCCATCCCCCCGGCCGGTGCCCCCTCCCCAGCGCAGCCCCGGCGGCGACCTCCCCGCGGCGGCTGAGGCCGGGCACCTCTCTGCCCCCAGATCCCAAACTCGCTCGGGGGGACCCCGGCCGGGACCCGCGGCTCCCCGTCCCGCTGCCTTCGCTGCGTGCCGGCGGCCAGCCCCACGGTGAGCCCCGCGTTGAGCTCCGCGCTCCGCCGCGGATGCTGCGCGCCCGGGAGGCAGCCGCGTCCCCCTCGCCCCCGCCGCTGGCAGGCTGCGCACTGCTAATTAAGCCTAAGACGGGATCGCTTCGCGCCAAGAGCGCGCTCGCTGCCTTTTTTTTTTTTTTTCGGTCAAAAACAGCACTTTTCCTTTTAAAGGCTTTCGTTAGGTTCCGCGTACGCCGGCGGGCTGAAAAGACCGCGGAGTGTTTGATTCCAATCAAATCAATACTTCTCGAACCTGCTTTTTTTGCGTAATTGCGCTCATTTCCATTCTGTTAACCTTTGACTCCTTATGCACTAGCAATTAACAGCATTTGTCTCCGAGTGACACTTTGAATGGATCTCCCCAAAACAATGGCCTGGTACAGTTGATCCTCCAGTATTCCCCTCCTGAGAGAGGAGTTTGGATCTGACAAGCAGTTACAACTGCGCGTTAACCCATTACCACTACTAGCAATGACTCATTAACAACTCACACACAAATATAAAAAAAGCACGTGAAAATAAGTAAATAAACGAATAAATAAATGAAATTAAACAAAATGCGTCTATACCTGAGTGAGACAGATTGGAGAATACATCATGACTTCGCTTTGAGACCACGCTTGCCCGGAGAGCCCCTAAGAAAAAGCCTCAAAAAAGGAATAATTTCATCTATTCATTTTACAGTCATCTGAGACTCAAGGAAGATGAAATCAATCAGGACGGGGCTCTGCCCTGGATCACAACTTCACAACAAACCCCGGTCCTCCTTAAATAGCCAAAGATTCAAGTTCACTCCGTGTGCTAGATTTCCCGGGGTGAAATCCAATCTACACTTTTAACCCTCTTGTTGTCGGCGGCGCAGGAGTCTTGGTTTTGCTGCTGCTGCTGCTGCTGCTGCTGGTTGTTTTGCAGATGAGGGGGGAAGGACTCGAGCGGGGGGGGGGGGGGGGGTGGGCGGGAGGATTTTTTGTTTGGCTTTTTTTTTTTTTAATTTTTTTTTTTTTAAAGAAGTTGGTGGTGGGTTATTATGGCACTGTCACCACGCTCTCGAAAGTTCAAGGTTACAGCCCGGAGCGGCGCAGCGAAATCCCGGAGCAGGCGAAACTTTGCACGGCAGCGACCATGTGTGCGGGAGCGAGCCGGAGCGAGCGTGTGCGTCCCCCAAGGGTGGGAAAGCTCCGCAGCGCGCAATCTCCGGGCTCCTCTCGCGGCTGCCGCTGCCTCCTGCTCCCTCTGCCTATCCGCTCCCTCCGCCCTCCCTCCCGTTCTCTGTGGGTAATGTTAAGAGACTGCTTTCCAAACGCCCACTATAATAAAAATGATCTCTTGAAAATTCAAACGATAAATCTCTCCCTCGCTCTCCCTCCCTATTTGCTCGCGCGCAGTCTTCCCCTTGGCTTTTCCTCTCACTGTTCAAAACTTGGAAGTTGAAAAATTCACCGGTTACACCCTCTGGACCCCGTTCCAGCTCTCTCCCCAAATGAGACTTAAGTATTTTTTTTTTTTAATTATTTAATTACACAACCATCCCTTACACTCCTCCTCCTGCAAACACATTCCTTGTCCACCATATCCCCCTCCCCTGCCCTCCCTCTTTATTAATCACCAACTAACGCCGCAGAAGGAACGAGCACGTTTTGCAAACATCCCTCATTTTCCCTCTCCTCCGGTGGGAAAAAAAAGTTGCGGCGGCGGCTGAGGGAGGGGGGCACAGGGAGGGGATCGGGCTGTCGTCTGCAGGGGGTTTCTTTTCCTTCCCCCTTTCGGGATACGACCTCGGCCCCCGCGGCACCGGGGGAGCTGCAGCCCCGGCACGCGTTTTCTGGCCAGGCAGGAGGCTCGGAGAAGGGAATTTGCCCGGTGTGGCCCTGAATGCACGGCGGGGCTGGGGGCGCGGCGTCTGCCTCCCCCCGGCACCGGTGCTGCCTCTGCCGGTGGCGTCTCGCAGCCCCCGGCGGTGTCCTGGAGGGACCACGGGCTTCCTCCTTCCCGAAGTGAGTTTATTCACGCCAGGCATCTCACGACGACACATCAAGGAAAGTAGGCAGGTTCAAGTCAACCATGAAATGGTCACTTTTTAACCCCGTCCTGTCCTCATTAGGGAAATGCTCAAACACAGCCCATTTTCAAAGAGGGCTCTTAATGAGGGGAGCTTGCCAAGTCTACCAGCTGCAATTCACATAAATTTACAAACCAAAAGGAGAAGGGGGAAGGGCGGGGGAAGGAGAGAGCCCGTGCAAGACAGGTAATGTCAAAGGAAACAGCTAGAGCCCAACGCGTTAACCCTTGCGGGGTCCGCTCCGCACCTCGGTCTCTGGCTGCACTTGCAGAGTCCCCTCGGATTTGCAGGGTTCAACCGACACCCACCGTTGTTCCTTTTCGCAGACCACATTAATAAGTGACAAGTTCAGAGCAAGCACTCGGGCGGGAAAGGATGAGGCAAATTCGGGGTTAACGACAGCGAGCACATTTATTCTCCTATCTGGTGGAGAATACCCCCCCAAATCCTATCATCTCTTCCTTCACCCAGACACTGCAAAAAGCTGATAACGGCAGCTTTAAATACCGGAGTTTCCCTTTGAATAAATATTCAATTTAACTGGAGTTAATTTACCATAAAAGACATTCCCCTTGGCACAAATGCACTGATGTCCTTGAACACACCTCTCTGAGTGCTTGAACTCTTACACAACAAGCCATTATTGCAGACCTGATCTAATGCCACAATAAGCCCTCCCCAACTCCTTTCTCCTTCTCACTCCTCCACGAGGACCAAGGTGAGTCCCCAGCCCCATGTCACCTGCCCTGAGAGCTGCAGAGGCTTCAGAAGCCTGCTCTTTCCCAGGCAGGACTCGCGGGAGGCACCACATCCTCCCAGGTCCAGGCCAAGGGCCAGCTTTGAGGTACAAACCTGTACACTGACAGCAAGAAATGCCTGGCAGAGTCCTGGAAGTGAGGAAAGGCAAGGGCAACAAAGCATGTGGAGCAAGGAGCAAGGTAGGGAAGACACCAAGCTGTGTTTTCTGCAAGGGGAAGTCAGGGAGGGGCTGGGTTTGTGTCTCCACCGGTGGGAGCCATTTTGCATCCCGACCCAAAGCAGACCAGGACGGGGTGCGGAGCCAAGCACTGCGGCCTGTTGTGGTGCTGCTGGGACAGGATGGAGCAGGCCTCACACCTGAAGGCACCCTGAGGGGAATGGAGCCGCCTGCCCAATGGGGCTCCAGAACCGTCCTCTCCTGCACATCCCCTAGGAGGCAAGGTGGGCACAGTGTGGGTTGTCTTTGGTTGAGCCTTCTGGTTCCTCCCAGTGAATCCCAGTGGAAACCTGCATGGGAGGGAGGGTTTTCCCTGAGAGAGGCCCGTACACACGAGCAAGCAGGTTAGCCTGGAGAGCCACAGTGTTAACATGGCAATGACAGCAGCCGTAGAGTCTGGACCTAGGCTTGCATGGAGACTTTGTGCAAAAGCTGACCATTTGCCTCCAAGTCCTTACCCACATCAACCCTGGGACAGATGGTCTTGATCCCCAACACCCACCCTAGCTCTTTTGGAGCATTTTTTTGGCTAGCAGTGGAGATTTTAGTACCCTGGACTTGCACTGAAAGTGTCTTCTCCTCTTTCAGTTGCAGACAGTGTACGCAAATGTTATCAGATGCTGGGAGATGACATTGCCCTTGAACTTCAGAGATAATGATGTTAAAAAGTGGAAAGGCCAGTTATGCCACTGATATACTTCCTAAAGCAAAATTTCAGCTGATGCCCTTTGTCCAGACAACTGCTCAACTGTTTTGGAGCACAACACTATTATTATGCATCAGAAATCAAAGAGAGAGGTATTGTTAATGCTGAAATGTGTAACCTCAGATTCTCTCAAGATACAAGTGGGCAATTGGGTTGACTGTCTAAACATGCATATGCTGAACTTCTAAGAAATTATATTTTCATGAAAATTCCAATGCAAAAATCAGGGGCATTTGAACGAGATATACAGCATTTAATACAAAAGATTCAACATCAGAGAAACAACTCCAAGATTTTTTCTTAAAAGGTCCCCATGATCTAAAAGACAAGCTTTACAGTGCTTTTTGCATCCAGTTTAACAGCAATACAATTAACTTCTTTTTAACCCATGGTTAGAAAATGCAGCTCTCACACACAAACCCATTACGTATACAAATACTTAGGTGTACATATAAATACTGTGCAGCATGAGTAAAATACAGTTTGTGTCACCTATGTGTAAAAAATAACCCAAATCACATTAAGTAAGTTAAGTAACACATTAGTGTTACTTAATGGTGAGTCTACCTATATGACTAGACTTCATGTCTTGTGAGACTTCTTGTACCATCACACTCAACTACAAAGTAAAGTTTCACTTGTGTTTGATACAGTCACAGCCTTGGTCAGTTTCCCAATGTACAGGAGCTCTGTCGTCCGTGCATACAGATGTATACATATTCATTAGCATATATATACACAGACAAAAAGTTGGGTAGCAAACATTTAGGGAAGAAACACAACTAGCTAAATAAGCAAACAGATAATACATTGTTTTACGAGGTCTTGATTTATTTCATATGCGGCTGAATTTGTAAGGTATTTATGATTCCTTTGGAATGCGAACAGCAATCACTACAACTTTTGAGTTACCGTAGTATCGCACCTATAAATTTATATATCATAATATTTATTAGCAATCTTTTTTTTCTGCGTAATCAGAAGAAACATATTCTATATACAAACTGCATATATGCACGATCAGATACAAAGCATGTATATATGCAATCAGAAGCACAGAAAACCACTACTGGCTCTACAAGAAACACACACATATATGAAGGGTGTGTGCGCGTGACCTCTGTCCACATACGGTTTGATGGGGACTATAATACTCAAGCTTTCCACAGCTCCCAGACCAGCAAATGAAAACATCAAACCTCAAGTGTAAAGCTGTGTAAACCACAACGTTTTGGGTTACACAACTGTGCAGTTTTTGTCCTCGCTGCGGGTCATGTTCTCAGCCTTACAAAGGCATGGAAACCCTCTTACCCTGATACAGTAAATTCTTTTTTAAAAAATAACATTTTCTGATCTTAAATGCTCTGGAGGTAAAGAGCAGCAGCAAGAACAAGATTTCACCTCCATCTTTTCTGCCAGTTTTTATCACTTGCCAGTTTTTTAAGGGGGTGGGGGGAGACAGGGGGATGGGACTACTACGACACAGAAGCTGGACTTAAATGTCTGTTTAAATCAGAATAAAAACCCTTTTGTTGTTGTTGTTGTTTGTTTGCTTATTTTGTTTTCTCCTTGCAATTCAAAGTTAAAGTCTTAAGGGTAGCAGCACAAGACCGCTTCAGAGAACTTTAATCTTGTGTGTTTTGGCGCCTTTTTCCTGCCAGCTACTGTACTTAAAAAAAAAAAAAAAAAAAAAAAAAAAAAAAGTTGGAGATCTTGTCTGTCCCGTCTCAAGTTCAATGGCAGCGCTTTCCAGCAGCAGGAGAAGATGGCCATGTTCGCAGCCCTAATAATAATTCAGATCACGCCACATCGGCATCTTGTGTCAGAGCCGAAACGGGCTTCCCCGCCCCCTTCAACCTGAGAGCTGCCAAGTCCTCACACACTCCGCATTCAACCACAACTTAATGGATGGGATATTGTGCATTAAAATGTGGCCCAGACACACAGGCGAAGAGAGGACAAGAGGGAAAGCAGACAGACACACACACACACACATACACACAGACACGCAGGAGAAAGGAATGAATTAAAACACACACACAGGTCCCACAACAAAACAGCAGTGGAAAAAAAAAAAAAAAAAGGGAAAGGAAAGGAAAGGAAAAGAAAAAGAAGGGGGGGGGGAGGGGGACGAACAAAAAGAAACCTTCTAAAATAACTTTAAAAAAAACAGCCAGAAATGCCACCCGAACACTTCGTCCTGCAATATAGTGTGAAAGAGACCAGCAATCACAAGGCTCCAGACAATTTATCTAGCTGACCATACACAACAGCGATGCCATTTCCTCAACATTATACATTAACATTGCAGCCCATTAACTACCAAAACCACCAACACAGCCAGAGAGAAAATATTACATTAAAATGACAGTAAAGAAACAGTATCTACAGCAACAAGCGAGAAGGAAAAAGAACTGTCTGCAAGGTACAAATAAAGTAGCATTTGCATTAATCCTTTCCAGCATTTAACTGATAGTTGCCTGCCAGAAAAGCAGGGGGAGGGGGAGAAAGTTGGAGCAGGAAATGTGCCAAGTTCAGCACTTTTGGACACAAACTCCCATCAACTGATTCCTGGCATAAAAGTGTGACCCATATACAAAAGCTGCCAAAATAGCAAAATATAAACAATCCACCACTTATATCTCATCCTGTAAAACAGAAGTAGTATCAGCATTTAAGAAGAGGGTATAACATCCACTTTGAAACCACATAGACAAAGTCTCAGCCGGGAAGAATTAAAAAACAAGAGCCAAGCAAGTCATATATTACACATATATGTGGATATAAATAATTTCCAGCACCACATACCATTGCAGCGTACTGCATTAAACAAACGGGATCTTGAAGTCTGTCACACACACCAGCGGGCCATTGGCCTCACATTTCCCAGGTTACAAATCAGTTCTTTTTCTCAAGAGCTCTGTGCTTTTTGTTTTGCTTTGCTTTTGTTTTGTTTGGATTTCCAGAAGTGGCCTTCTGCCTTTTGTCTGGGGGGTGTCGAGGAAAAAAAAATAATATATTTTTTATTACTTTTTCTCAGGCTGGCTGTTAACTTTGTTTTGGTTTTGTTGCTGTTGCTGGCTTTCTGTACGGCAGCAGACGGGAAGAAAATTTTTGGCTGGAGCCGGGGAAGCAGTAAAGTTACCGTCCGCGGGCGGTGGGCACCCCCCCACTTCTTCCTCCTCCTCCTCCTCCTCCTCCTCACCCTCCTCCCCCCCCCCCCCCCGCCTCTTTTCCCAGTCGTCTAGAGTTGCAAGGCTGTGGCGAACGTTTTGGGGCTGGCTTGAAGGCGGTGCGGGACAGGCTGAGGATTTAATAGTTTATACTGTTTATATTATATTATATTTACATTATAGTTTAACGCGTGTGTGTATATACACATATACATATACACATATACACATATACATATATATACACATATACATATATATACACATATGCCATATACACGAGCACATACGTGTCCACCCGTGCCCCCCTGTACACGTGCCCGTCCCCACACGTGCCCGCGCACACCGCCGCCCTCCCCCGCCCCGGCCCCGCCGCGGCTCTCCGCTTCCGCCTGGCGGCTGCCGCACGCAGCGGGGCCGCTGGGCTCATTTGCATACTGCCCGCGCGGCAGCCAATGGGCGGCGCGGGGCGGGGCTGCGCTCGGCGGGGTTCGGCGGCGCTCGGCGGGGTTCGCTGCCCGCCCGTGTCCCGCCGCCGCCATGTTGGGGTTCGCGCTGCCCCGTGCCCTGCACTAAGAGCCCTCCGGCCGGGGCTGGGAGAGCGGGGGTGGGAGAGTCCAGCTCCCCGAGAGTTGTGTCCAAATTAACGAGCGAAATATTTTAGCTCAGCCGTCAAGCGGCCGCGCTCGACGGGAACATCTATTCGCACGTACTTCTCGTGCGAGGCGCTGGCGGGCCGGCTGTGTGGTGCCGTGCCGTGCCGGGGCGCCAGGCGACGGGGGTGTCCCCCTGACCGCCCCCGGCCCTTAGAGCCGCCGTGTCCGTGTCCCTGCTGAGTGCACTCCTGCCTGCCAAACACGGCGGCCGAGTGCAGGCTCTAAAGGGTCCTCCTCGTAATTGCTCGGAGACCGCTGGTGGGGGCACGGGGGCCCCTCAGGAAGTCAATTTTCTTTTGTCTGGTTCAACAAAAACGTCCTAAGCTGCTAAAACCCCCGCTCTACCCTCAAAATGAAGCACAAGTTGACATGAAAATAAATAGAAAAGAATCACAAGCTTTTAGGCTTCGGAACAATGGCTGGGGAGTTTTATCTCTCTGGTTGTTTTATGAAGAAATCCAACCTGAAAAAAATAAGTCGTGGGTGTTTTCCGCCCAGTGAATGGGGGAAATGATTGCTCCTGCTATGTGTAGCATGGATTTTGTAAACTCTGTGACAGTCAGTTGAGCAGAGAGCAGACCTTTTTCCGTGCCAGAGGGAATCTGTGGGTGTTGATTTATTTTACGTTTTTGTTGTTGTTGTTAGAGGATTCAGGCTTTGAGTGAGAGAGTCACAGACAATTAACGATTTGCACTGGTCATCAACACTTACCAGAGCCTATTAGAAGAACTTTGGTGATATTTCATCATAGATTTCCAGGCTTTTTGTTGGTTTAGGTTTAATTTTGTTATTCTTGTCATGATTGCTGCCAAAGATTCAAGTACTAGTAGACAGGCCCATTGCGATCTGCAGCTTTCTGCTTTTGTTTGTTTTATTACTTGTTTATTGTTTGTTTTGAGCCTGTACACTTACTAAGACCAACTCTGCAACTGATTTAGCAAATAATTAGGAACTCTCTATACTATGACAAATGAGAAAAGTAATGGCAGCAAGGAGAGCCATGGATATTGCAATATTAGAAAAATCATGTTGCACAAATATGTAATGGTTTTTCTGTTTAGTTTAAGCCCAGACTGCTTGTCATAGGAAACTTTCTTGAACACATTTTTAAATTCAAATACTGTGTTATATAGCATTTCCATTGCCTTTGATTTCTGCACTAGTATATCTTGATTACAGCTTTCTTTTCTATATATATAATCAAAGGCTCATGTATTTTGTAAGAGGCTGACCTTAAGTTCTGTTGATTCTGGATTTTCTAGTCTTTTGAGATTTTGTGTATATAAATATTGACAACCCCTGATACATTTTAATGTTAGCACTGGATAAAATATGAAAAGAGTGTAAATAATTTTCATCTAAGGATAATTGTTACACTCTCAATTGCCCATCTGGATATGACAGACAACAATCTGAGGAGAGCGATTCACTTGAAGAATTTCTGCTAAAATAAGTAACAGCTGAAGAATTGTTTGACGTCTCCATAACAGAATTAGTAAGATAGATTACATTCTTCAAAGTTATTTTCAAAGTTGCTAATAAATATAATTTGCTCTGTTAAAACCTCTGTTTTTATTTTCAAGGTTTTCTTGCTATCAACAATACAGGGAAATAAAATGATTGCAAGAAGGTCCAGCACATGATGGTTCAACAATGAAGTCTGTGATTACTGCAGACACAGAATAAATGGAACAAGTAAGGATCATATTAAGGGACGATACAGGGCAGGCAAGGTCTCCGTACAGCTCTGTGCGTGTGAGGTACTGCCATCCTCATGCATAACAAGGCAACTGAGAAAACCGGGTACATTTGGCCAAGTGCTTCATCTTGCAAATGCAAAAAAACTGCTGCCGTGGCCCCACCAGCTTTCAGCTGGAGGCTTTAAATTTTTCACGGGGAGAACACCGTGGTTAAAAAGGAGCCGCTTGCTGCTCCTGCATCAACCCGTTCAGGTTCGTCTCAGCAATGCACCACGGAAAACTCAGGATTTGCACATGTGCGCGACAGTTGCTCATTATTTCTGAAAGTTCATACTTTTGCCATGCTGTTCCGCACAGACTCCTGGCCCCACAGAGCCTCCTGCACAGTTACCTAGCAACTAGCCAGAAATATAACTCCGAGCTTGGCACAGGCAGAATGGATTCTGCTGCTGCTTCCCCCAGGCAAACGCTCTGCGGTCTGGGGTAAAATGCACTGGGCACAGAGATCGGGGGAGTGCTGGTCATGAGCTTTCCAGAGACTGGTGTTAGTCATCCCCTGCCCTTCCAAGCGAAGCCTAGAATTCCCACTCCCCGAGGCAGGGACACGTGCCATCTATTCCTGCTCTGCTCTTGCATATTGGGCAGAGGAGAATTCATGGGTATGCCACATAATCACATCTAAAACCCCAGCCCTTTGGCAGTCAGTATTAAAGTTGTTACTGATTGCAGCAGACCAGAATTTTCACCTTGGACAATACAGCACTGGAGGTTTCATCCGCTAGATTATAATGCCTCTGAGAGGAAATACGGCATGTAAAATTTTAGTCAACAGCGTATTTCCCTTCCCTTGTCCAGGAAAACAGCCAGAGAATCCTGATGCACACCATCTATTTCTGCCTAGTTAGTGGTCTCATGTTACGTACTTTTATTAAAAAAAGGTTTAAACAAACCTCTTCTTCTGTTAAAATACCTCGGAAGCTCAATCAAAGCATCACCACACCACCACATCACCATGAGAACAAATTAAAAGAAGATTAGGAGATTATAAAGTGAAGCACTAAAAAAGTAGAAAGTCTGTTTCTTTCAACAGGCTGATTTCAGTTCTTCAACTGTCCTTAATAATAAAACAACGTATTACTTCTTCCCCAAGATCCTTGCCTCACTCGATACACAAGATTGCCGAGGAACTGTAACATCATTGTTTTTAAAAGAAAAAAAAAAAATAGCTGAGACTTAATGGTAGCATATAAATGGCATACAGAGCCTTTTGAGTTCACACCTCATTAAGGTGCACAGGAAGGGAAGGGGTGCACATCTTTGTTGTTACTTTTGCCTTGCAGCATTTTCAGCCAAGCTATGTGAACAGACCAGCAGCACATTAACTGACTTTGTAACAGCTGTATTTTTGTAGCAGATTTTTTTTTTCTTTTTTTTTAAGCTTAGAAATCGCAGAACATTGTGAAACAGAGCCAGGGCAGGCCCTTAGAGTACAATTATTTTGGTGTCTTTATTTTTTGCAAACCAATCTACCAGATCTAAGTCTCCTTCCTGCTTCGGTTAGGGGTCTCTTTCCACTGAGCCTTCCATTTTCAGCTTTTTCTGAAATGTGCCTTAGCGCACACAAATTGTTGTGGCAGAGTATTTTTTTGCTCTGGGTGCAGGCATGCTTACCTGAGCTCGCAAAGCTCATATGTGAACTTGTACCTGAATAGCTAGCTACATGTAGCCCGTACTTATGTTACAGGCTCTTTGTTGTTATTCCATAAGTGATTGGATTTGGTCTTAGGATAGTATTGGTGCTAGGACTATGACCATGTCTTCCAAGGCTGTTAGCACTCCTTAGTTTCAGAGCACGTTTCAGAATTGTCAGAGGAAAATCTTATCTGCTCCTCCCAAGCTTCTGTGAGAAGAGTTTTTACCCCACTAACGTATTTGAAGGAAGCAGTTCCAACTTCCCATTTTCATTTCTGTCCTTTCCTGTTAGATCAGCCTGGACCTGGATCAACCACACATAAATGTGGCTTTAGTGTCATTGCAGCAGGATGCAGTGGGGATTAAGTAAGGCAGCAAAGGTTGTTCTTATGTGAACATCTCACCTTCTCACTTTCAGATGGGAATCTCCAGGAAATACAAAGAAAAAAAAAAAAGGCAAAACACAAAGAAAACAAAACAACAACAACAACAAAAAGAGGAGAGCTTATTTCTGCTGACGGGTGCTAATGTGACAGACAGGCAGACACCTACAGCATGCTGCAGTTACTATGGGACTCTCTGCAGACACACCAGAATGACAGCTTGTGGAAAATAAAGCTATTGTCTCAGCATGTAGTCTTGGGATATTCAGCATATCTCCATGAAAAAGAAATACACAGGAAACTTTACCACAAACTTGTCCTGGCCTTCATCTCCAGGATCTGCCCGTAAGGGCAGAAACAGTAGTCTAGAGTGGATGATTTTCCCACCTGGTGGCATTTTCCACCAGACTTCTACAGGTCTATGTCATTCTGGTGTCAGCAAAACAGCAGAAGGTCTTATGGTAGCAAAGATTCTTGACATGATTGATGCCCTTGTTCCTATTGCTTATGTGCTTAAAATAACAGCTGAGGTTTGAGAGAACGGGCTTCGCAATCTGCTCTGCAGGCACCGTTAACGCTGTGGATACCACACTTTACCTAACACAGAGAAAATACAGCTATGTCAGCTTGAAAGACAGCACAGGCTTCCATCACCTGGGGAGGAAAGATGACTAGTATGATGTCCCAGAGCTGACATACAGCAGTTTGAACAGCAGAGATATAATTCCCTCCCAAGTGTATGGATGTTGGCAAGGTGTTCATGTCATTTTAAGAAACCTATCTTACCCTCTTCATGTTGCTGTCTCTGCAACCAGCAGAAGACTGCATTACACACACTCAGCTGGAGGAGAGTAGTAAAGTGTGAACACATCAGGCTGAAGAAAACGTAGTCACCTATACCAAATCACTTCTGAATAAGTGTGGCCAATGTCATTTCTTCTCCTGTCTTCTGCAGCATGTTATGCATTATCTCCAAGGAGAAAGACCTCAAAAGCTCACCATTAGTTTTCAAAGCATTGAAGACCTGAAACAGATCACTAGAAAATGTACTTGTCATCAGTGGGACATACCCCAGTAAACAGAGAAAAACACATGGAAAGATCTGTCTGCAATTCATCCTTGCATTACTTACAATGTGCAAGAGAAAAAGTCAAGCTGTGGAAATAAGGTGGGACATTGTATGCTGTTCCAGCACCCACAGATTTGTGTTTTCCTTTTTTTTTTTTTTTTTTTTTTTTTTGGCAATCAGGAAATTGAATATGCTAGAGTCTTAGAGTCTTCCTGAATTCTCTTTTGAACATTCACATACCTGAGAATATCTATGAAGATTTTCTAATCAAATTATGAAACAATTCTAAAAGCATTCAAATAAAATACAGATATTACAAATAACACATTATTTACGTGTTTTTAGGATTATAACAAACATTCCAACTGCTTAGAATAATGATGTTTAAAAATGTAGACTTGCTAAATTATGCTAGTTTGCAAGTTGCAAGGATTTCTGAAGGGTACCATTGCTCTCTGACCCTACACTGATGCACTGTACAGTAATAGAGTGAATGGGAAGCACTACCTATTTGTGGAATAATTTCAAATCTTCTACTGTCTGGATATCTTCTAATGCGCTGGCTACATGAGAAGGCAGCACACTGGAGGACACTAGTGAAATATTGGATCTGGTTATGCTTCAGGAGGAAGGAGACCTTGGCTTGTAAACTGCAATAGTGACCAGCCACTTAGTAGCTCCTTCCTCTCTTCTGCCTTGCTGCATGCTCCTATGGTTCTGGACAGAGAACCATATGTCCACTCTTCTAAATAAAATCCTACTTTTCCATAGCTTTTTTTTTTTTTTTTTTTTTTTTTTTAAAGTCATTGCTCTTCCTCACTTCACTGGATTAAAAGTTCATCTAGCTTCTGTCCAGAATTGATGTGTCTTCATGCATCTATGAGCCCTTTTTTGTATTGTAATATTTATTGTCTTGTATTTTCTTGATACTGTTTTGCTTACTGACCCAGCCCAAGAGGAGGAAAGTTCCTCTGTGAAAAAATAAAAATAAGAAATGAAGAGCATATAATTTGTCCTCTAATTAAAGATACAAACAAACAAACAAAAAAACTTATCCTTTATATTTTATAACATGGCAAAAGATCACAGACTTTTCCTTTATCCTTGCATTTTGGCCTGTATGTTTTTTGCTAGCAACCAGGTTTCCAGCTCAAAGATTCATTATGGGAGGGATCTCAAATTAGTTTCTTAACTTACTGGGAAGAGAAGTCAGGGGAAATGGACTGAGGAAGAGTCATTCAAGGCTGTTATTAAGGAGTGTTTACTGATGAGAAAACAACTTTCACAGGTGTAAAAAAAAAAAAAAAAAAAAAAAACAAAACACCTGTCGTTGCATCAGCAGCATGTGGAAAGCATACCATGGTAGGGAGAGGACTGGTGAGATACTGAAAAATTATTCTAGCCAAGAATCCTACTGATTGTTAATATTTAAAATGTAAGATGCTAAAGGTAAATACTAATATCCCAAGAGAGGAGGGGAGAATATTAGTAGCTATCAACAGGAAACTAAGCTGAAGTTTTGCAGAGATTGTCATGTTTATTCTCTCCCTGGATGTGGGACTGTGAATCAACAACTTCAGATATGACAAATTGCACAGTCCTGGATGAATATTTTTACTACATACGAACATGGTTATCTAGACTGGACTTGAGAACAATGTTTTAGTTTTATCACCCTAACTGCAGCAGTGGTGTGAACGTTACAAGGAACATTGTCAGGAAAAACAAGAAATCATACTGGCTAAACTGATAGTCCTTGTTTGTTTGTTTGTTTGTTTGTTTTAATGGCACCCCCTGAAATTAGCATAGGCTTTCTCATCTCCATCTCTGACCACCCCTTACTGTCTGTGTTGATTGTTTGCACCTACCAAAATTGCATCCTAAGCCGTGATCACATCAGGGGGTAACTAAGCCCAGTGTTGTCAAAAGCTGGTTAACCTCAGCATCCTGCTTGAGGTGAGACAAGTACTGTAAAAATGGGCTGCATGACAGGACATGTGTATAAGCCACAAGTGACCCAAGGTAATTTCGACTGAACAGAAGAAAGCCACAGGTAGGAAATAGTGGACAGTCCAGGCCCATGGCACTGAAGAGCTACTGAAGCCTGACACGAGAGTTTTGGACTTCAGTAGCAGCCACTCTATAAAGTGAACCTCTGAGAGCCTATTCTGAAACAAGGCCCATATCCTGCCTATACCTGCAGCTGGACAAGCAATCCTGGCTCTCAAGGACATGTAAGTTCAGAGCGGAAAATATATATATATATTTGAAAGTGTTTAAGCTAAAATGTAAGTCCTGCTTTGTACTTTAAACATACACCGAATTCTCTAAAAGGCTGGGGTGTGTGCTTGGAGGAAGGCTTCCTGGCATGTTAAGAGTTTTTACTAGACACAGGAAATTTGAGTTCCAAAGGCGACATTTTCAGAAAGCTTTGAACATATGGAAAGCAAGGTTATAATGGAACTTCTCTGTAGCATAATCGTAGCCTGTAGTTCTTTTAATACTCTGAATATAGAGACACATGCACTCAAGATAATAAGACTATTAATCTTTCTGTTAACCAGCTGAACTGATTAATGAAGTAATACATTTTGCAGTACAATATGCCTTAATGCAAGCAAGTGACAGAGCAGGACAGCACTCAGCTCTTGAGGAGAGGAAGTAGAGAAAGTCAGAGGAAAATCTGACTGCCAGCAGCAGGAGGTCAGTCTCGGTCAAGAACAGCTCCGGCAGATTGGGATGAGCAAATGCAAGCTTTCTTATAAGAGTGGTACTGATTGCTAATGCAAAAACAAAGCACAGAAAATTCTACCTCTTTCTCTGTCTTCCCAGCCCCCACACCATCATCTTTATCATTAGCCCTTCCAGTCATCATTCTGCTTCTCACTGACCAGAGAGAGTAAAGTGATATTGGAAGTAGGACGAGATGAAGCAGCAGGAAAGTATGTGAAGGGCATGGAGGAAGCTCTGAGACTATGAAACTCTCCTGTGTGAGAGTAAAATTAATGTATGAGGCTCACCAAAGAAGGTGGCAAAAAAAGAACTTAAAGCTTGTAAGGAGAAGCACTACCCATTTTTCAGTAAAGAATGTGTTTTACATATATGCATATATTCATGCTGTCTGTATAGAGGTTGAAATGCAGGTTGGCAGATTAAAGGAAAAAGAAACACAACACATAAGCAGTGTTTTCACACTATAAAGTTATGTAGTGTTCTCCTTTTTGCAAGGAGGTGCAAGGAGGTTCTTGTTTTCCTAATGGATGTACTTTCCCTCCCTGAAACACATCCTCTCATGTTTTCTGTGAAGTTCAGACTGATTAAGATATCTGGGAAAGCACAGGCTTCTTCCTTTCTGGTATGCATTGTGCCTGCAGGTCTCACAGTCTTGATTCAGGAATAGGATCTATTTAAATATTTTCTGTCATGATCGCTCCTTTTTTAAGGGCCAACTGTGGCAGTGGCACTGGTGAGATAAGCTCATGCTCCCCCTGCCCCAGCAAAGCCTGCAGGAGGGTGAAGGCTGAAGCCAGGTTGTCCTGGCAGGACCAAGTGTCACACCTCAGCCAGACAGCTTGTCACAGAGAGCAGTGTCCTGCCCAACCTGGAGTCAGGGCTGGGCACAACGCGGTGGCCCTGACTCCAGGTGCCACCCTGACAGGCACCACAAGGACATCACTGTCCTCAGAGCAGGGACACAGGGGCAGTGATGCCCCCAGAGCAGTGCCGCTGTGGGGAAGGCCCCATGGCAGTAGGTGTGGGGCCATGTTGCCACCCCGACCGCCCCTCACCCCACACCTGCCAGCATGCAGCGGGCAGGCAGAAGCAAGCACAAAATGGCGGGGCAGGGCAGACGCGTGGCACCCATGGGCTCCTCTCCTTTCCTCAAAGGGAGTGATCATGCAGCCTTTTTTTTTTTTTTTTTTTTTTTCCCACCTTTTTTTTTCTGTTTGTTTTAATTTTATTGTATTTCCTACACTGTGGGAGGGAGCTGCGGCCAAAAATAATGCTGCCAAGCCGAGGGGATTGGCACTCACTGCTTGGAGCCTGCAGCAGCAGCCGAGTCTTTAAATAGACCCAGCCCTGGCTGCGAGCTGCTCCTGCAGGGCTGGCAGCCACAACCTAGCTGGGGTGGGGGACACAGGCTGAGGGACGTGGGGCAGGCTCAGTCCTCCACCCCAAGAAAAAACTCTGCATTTATCAGAAATCTGTCACCAATGAAGCTGTGGTGGTTCCACAATCCCCCTGCCACAAAATCTGCACTGTGCTGTTATCTCCAGCTCTTCCTCTGTGGTGACAGCGCCATGGGGCAGGCAGGGTGACAAGCAGGAGCCCCCAGCCCCCTGTTTTGCAGCAGTGCACAACAAAGGTACCTCCTGCAATTGTGTGAGGTGTAGGAGAGCCCCCAGACCATCCCTTCTGAAGCCTGCAGTCTGCAAAGCTCTTCAGCATTTGAATATCTCCCTCTGCCTAGTGCTTGGCGTGCAAGGCAGGCAGAAACTCCTGCAAAGCTTCAGCGCCAAGCTGCAGTCTGTTTCTTCCTCCAATTAACTCCTTCCACCTTCTTCTGCCTCCCAGCCTTCATTTCCTCAGCCCCCTCTATTTCTTCCTCTCAGCAGCCCCAGGGGATGCTGCTTCCTGGGGGTGAGGCCCTCTCCCTCTGCAGAAGGCAGCAGGAGGCACTGCAGGCAGGTGCTGCAAGTGGCATCTTTCCACACCATGTCTTGTGGCCTCTCACTGCTCCCACTTCGCACCCGCAGCACAGACTGGTTTGTGTTATCCATCTGCACGCTTTCAAGGGCTGCAGGCTGAAAGTCACTTTCTCCACTTAGTAGCTTCATTTTCTAACCCAAGTTCTGCTTCCTCCCCACACCCTGAACCTCCCAACTCGCAGACCCCTGTCAATGGGTCATTTCTCTGTGTTTCATGTGGTGTATGCACATTTCCTTGACTCTTCTGTTGCTGCTGTTACTCCATGCATGATATAATTGGTGTTGCTTGACATCGTAAGGAAGAATAATCCCTTCCAATACCTTAGGATAGGATAGACTTGGAAGCAGTGGACATGAATGTATAGTTAGGATACGGGATATATACGTGTATGTTGCCCATTGCCTCTCTGACATCCTCTGTGTCACTTTCACAGCGAACTGCAGCCCCACTTAAGAGTGTCTAAGACACTCTTTTGAGGCCAGTGACATAAAACAGGTAGGGTTGCAGCTACCCCTTGCAGCCTTGAAGAACCCTCGACTTATTTTTCTCTCCTTTGCCGGTGGACAAACAAGCTACAGAGAGAACAGGGAAACGTTGAGCCAATTAGGATTTACACGCTAGCAAAAAATAAATAAATAAATAAATAAAAATAAAAAGAGAGAGAGAGAGAAAACAAAACAAAAAAGCTACCAACTCTTCCCCACTACCAGCTCAAGACGTTTTCAAGACGTTTTAGGAAAGTTTCCACTCTCAATATCTGCTATACAAAGTTGAGTTATCGATCGACTAACTTTTTATTTTATTTTATTTTATTTTATTTTATTTTATTTTATTTTATTTTATTTTATTTTATTTTATTTTATTTTATTTTGTTTATTTTTGGCTAGTATTCCTGTATTTCAGCACGGAATGATGAGTGCACCGAGCCCTCTCCCTCCGCCGCCCTGCCCACCCGAACGAGCCGCGGAGCCCCGGCGCAGCCGGAGCATCGTCTCCACGCTCCGCGCTGGCGGAGCGGCTCTAGCTTTTGTTTCCATGTGCTGCCTCCTTCCTTTCTGTCTTTCCAAACTTTCGAGCGCTCTCTCTGAGCTGTATTTATAGACCTGGAGCCCAGGGCTGTATTTTTCCTTTTGCCTCCTTTGGCTTGGTCTTAAGTCACTGGCAGGGAAAATAAAAAGGAGGCAGGCAGGCAGGCAGACGGGCGGGAGGACAGAAGGGGAAAAGAGCCCGAGTCCCGCAGACGGGACCTGGAGGGAGGCTGGGGGGAGGCTGCGGAAGGTGCGGGACCCCCCTTCTGCCGGCGGACGAGCGGGAGGTAACAGCGGGGGGTCCGGCCCCTGCTAGCTCGGCGGGGCGAGCAAACCCTCTGCTCGGCGGGGCAGGGGGAGGTGGGCGCCGGGGGAGGTGGGCACGGACCCGGGGAGGGGGCGGGAGATTTTGGGGAAGGGGGAGGACGCCGAAGCAGCGCGGCGTTGGCAGGAGCCGGCGGCAGCACCGGGAGTCGGCGCCGGCCCCGGGGAGCTGCGGGGGGCTGCGGGCAGAGGCCGGGGGCAGCCGGGGCCCCGCTGGCGGCCGGGGGCGGCTTCGCGGCGCTGTCGGGGCGCGGCGGAGGGCTGCTCCTCCGACGAGGTCGCTATTGTGCGCCCGGCGGTCCGACCCTAAAACAAACCCACGCCGCCCGCCAGAGTAGGGCAGTAACGACCGGAGGGGGACGCGCTTAGTGCAGGGGGCGACAGCCTGCCCCCCGCACGGAAAGGGGAAGTCGGGGGATTAAACACGGGGGTGAGGGTGGTGTGTGTGTTTGTTTTTGGTTTTGCTTTTTCTCCCATTTTCTAGTTACGGGCTTTTTGTTTTGTTTTGTTTTGTTTCTCCCCTGCGTTCTGCGAGGGGAGATGCGTGGTGCAAAATGGCACCAACGTGGATTTTGTAATCGTGATGTTAAGTATTTTCCTCACTGAAACGTTTACACTAATCTCTGAAGTGAATGTCAAAGTAGTTCCGACACCTTTAGAGACCCTGCTCTGCAGGTAAATCGAATACGTGAAAGTGTGGAAGGAGCTTTCTTTGGGGCCGAAAAGGAGACGCTCACTTTGGGCTTCGAGTGTCAGAACGGCGACAGCAGCAGGGTTACACTGCACTGTGCAGTTTGGCACGATTACGACCGTGTTTAAACGCATTCTGATGCGGCGTGAGGAAGGTATAAAATGAGATTAAAGCTCCCAACAACACATCAAATCCCACTCCGAGCCTCGACTCTGCACGCGGGCTTGTTTAATTCAGCTACACTTCAGAACAAAACCCTTTCACCCTTAGCGCCTCCGTGCAGATTTTTTTTTTTCTCTGTTTGATTACATTAATAATTTAATTTCTATTTCCTATCTGCCCTTCCAAGTGGGCAAATCAACCTCCTTCCAACATGGGTGGGGGCTGTTATTTTTAGCTCGTTTGCTGGAACAAAATGTACCAACACTCCCTTCTTTGAATCTCACTGCGGTTTGACTACGCTTTGATATTTAAGACCATCGGTTTTCCTTGTCAAACTACCTGTTATAAGAAATGGCTCCCTCAGCCTGGCAAATCATTTTTTTTTTTTTTTTTAATTTTCTAAAATGTTGCAGGGAAATACCCCAAATAATAAACAGGTAAATAAATCTACTCTGTAGGTGCTACCCTTATGATAACTGTACACAAAATTCACCGTAACGGTGTGCCCACCTGTCAAAATAAATGAAATCTGACTAAAATAATGCCATGACTTCTTGTCCCCTTGACAAATACACTTTGTCAGCATTTATTGAACAGTTTTGGGGGGAATTCCAGATGCACTTCATAACCAGTAGTAAAATGTAGGTCCGCTCTTAATACCATTTAAATATCCCTGCCGTCCCTCTCCCTCTCCCCCCCCCCCCCCCATTGTTGCAGTTCTGCACTGCTAATACAATTCCAGTAAATGAATATTTTAAAGTGCTCTTAAATATTTTCCCCCGTTGTCCCAGAGCTTCAGCTGTCACTACGACTACCTTTGTGTCCGTTTTAGAAACACTTTGCTGTGTGTTTAGCTAAACGCTAGCCAACATGAATGCAAACAACATTATGAAGGGACACAGCAAAGTAAATGGAAATGAAAGAGAGAAGAAAAAAAAAACACTCTGTCAAGTGATGCCTCCTAAAGACCGAATTACAGTAATTCGGGCTTTAAAAACTAGCGCCCTTGAGGTTACAATGACATACGCATTTGTAAATGCACGAGGTACAGTCTGAGGTGCAGCAATGATAACAAGGGGTTTCAACTTCATAGATCTGGAGAGTTCCCGTACCACTTGTGCATGGACACCCGCACACGTTCGCAAAAATACTGCATGGAATAAAGTGCCTGATCACTGCGATCTTCTTCGTACGATTTTCTGACGCTGCCAAGGGTATCCTCAGTACAGTGCCTTCCGCGGCCAGAGATCAGCGACTGAACCAACCCAAATGAATAAAATAAGTGCAAATTAGGCTTCTTTGCACAGAGAGGATGAAATTCTTATTATGGGGCACGTATAGAAAAGAATAAACAAATAGTTTTACAGCTCCAAATCAGTTACATTGGCAAGAACAGAGTAAGATCATTACGCACGAGAGAAGGGGGCAAAATCCTGTTTGGATAGCGATTTTTGTTATGACAAGAAGCAGTAACTGCTTTGTTATAAACACAGTGTTTGTTATGAAGAAACTAAATGAGCAGCCATCCAGATAAACATCCTCGGCATCTAACAAGTCTGCTGTCTTCGTGATGTTTCATGTGCCGGCAACCTCCCTGTCTTATCATTATTGTCTTTTAGCTGGTAATCAAGTATACTGATTTCCAGTTACCCTAATTTCAGCACTGTCTAACACTCCGAAAACGCAGGGAGAAATAACAGAAAGGCTATTTTTTTTGTTCTCTCTGTATATGCGCGTCAATAAATTCAACACCTATTTTAACTGCAGTAATATATTCATATGGTTACATCGAACACACTCAAATATTAGAGTCCCTAATTCCTATATATTTATAGTGCATCCCAGTTGCTCTTTCCTGACCCTTAAAGAATGGGAATAGAATCACTCAGATATGTAAGGGAAAAGCTGCAAAACTGTGGTGCAACGGTGGCATTGTTCGTCGGGTTAGGAGCTCTCTCTTTGTACCTATCATTTGTACCACTATTTATCTCTTTATTGTAACACCCAGGCGGACTGGTTTATTTAAAACAAGCAATCTCTTTTGTTATATTCAAGCAGACAACGCCACGCACACGCGTGGCGAGTCTCTGCGTCCCCCGGCAGTGCGCAGCCAGCTGGTGTCCTACAGGCTTTCCGCGACCCCTTCCTCGGTCTCCAGCTCCGCTCGAATAATAATAATAATAAAAAAAAAAAGTACTGGCACGAACCGCAGGCTGCAAACTCAAGGCAGCGCGGCTCGAGGAGAGCAGCAATAAAGCGGCCAGCGAGCAGTGGAGCGCTCCGCGGAAACGCGTTCCTAGCCTCGCAGGGTAATGAACTAAGTTCCCGCTTTGTAGCGGGAAGTCCAAGAACACGATGCAAGAAATACTTTGTGGGTGACGGGCCAGGGGCTTGCGGCGCCCCGGGAGCCGCCCCCCGAGCCCCCGACTCCCGACCCCCACAGCCTGTCCGCAGCCCCGCAGTGGCGGCTCAGAGCGTGTCCGCAGCCCTCCCGGCGGCCGCCCACCACCGGCGCTCCGCGGATGATCCCCCCGTGACCCCCCGGCCCGCCGGGCCGCTGCACCTGCCCCCGCCCGCGGGGGTCCCGCACGTCGGGGACAGACCGAGGGGTGCGGGTGGGCGCCGAACAGGCAACGAACAGGCAACGGCGCAGCCTCCCCCTTCCCCTGTTGACCGTTTCGTGGCTTTTACTCATTTACTTTTAGATTCAGCCGGATTTTAAAAACTCGTCGAGGGATCCGGTGGAGCGGTTACGAGCGAGACAGGCGGCGCGGGGCGGCTGCCCGGGGGGCTGCACAGGGGACACCCCAAATCTCCGCCGCCGCACCGCAAAGCCGCGCCGCCTCGGTCACGGCGATATTTGGCAGGTTTCGTCCCTTTGGGAGGAGAAACCTCATTCAGTCAGAGCCCCGAGGTGCCACTGCCTTGCGGCCGGGACCACCACCGGCCCCGCACCTGCCTGCCAGCCCCGCACCGCACCCCGCGCACCGCACCGCACCGCACCGCAGCGCAGCGCGGCCCCCG
>NC_140299.1:34397560-34437560 GCF_964211825.1 Aythya ferina
TGTAGAGCTGTGCAACCAGCAAAAGGGAGAGTATTAGTTCCTATTGTAGTCATGAAATGAGATGCAAGTTCTCCAGTTTCTATAGAACAGCAGAAATTCAGCCTGAAGGTTTGACAGTCCTTTCAAAGTCTTAGACATATCTGTGAGCAAAATAAAGATACATCCTCAAGAACAAGATAAAATAAGACCTAACAAGGAAAAGTGAAGCACCTATATTTATGGTCTTGAAAAGAAGGTCGAGGAGAGCTGTGGTAGACTTCAAGCATAGCTTTAATGGTGATGATAGAGGAGAGGGAGATGGCATTTTTTTACTTGCCATTTGAAGGTGTCCATCCCTAACATTTCCAGATGGAGAAGCTGTCTGAAAATTTGCCCGGCACCTCTGGGAGCAGAAGCACATATGGCATGGTTAGAAGTGGCAGGTGGGACAAAGGTGGCTCTTAGCATGCCTGCTGTTTTAGGAGCCACATTAGGTTTTGGTGTAATTTATCAGAGCTGGAGGCCACTAAAAATTACAGTAGTTCTCCTAGTGCTACTTACGGTCACAGTGTGCCTCACATTTCCTATGTTCATATCCTTCCTTTGGTGACCCATGCATGAATAACAATGCCTCAGTTTAGCAGTGATTGTTGAATAGTTAGGAAGCAATATCAAATGTGAACCAAAATCTTTCCCAGAGACTCCAGCAAGCTCAGCCGCTGTGTAGGCTGTCACCTCATCACAAGGACAAATTACTCAGATCTCAGGTCTGTAGCAGCAGGGAGCACTGTGGGATGAGGAAGGTTTTGAAAGGGTTACTCAAGACTTAGTCCTATGCACCAGGCTCCACCCAGTCTGGTAACGGGGGATGTTCAGCACATATTTCTGGGCTTAACTCACAGTATCTTAACATTACCCCTGGGATGAAATATACCCTCTTTTATGAGCTCAGGAGTGGTAAAATAAGAACTTTGGTGAAGTATGCAGAGGTCATCCTAATTCATGAAAATGAAACAGGTTCCCTCCAAGCATGATTTACTGTGTTTTGTTACTGTTTTTTTTTGGTCTGCTATTATTTTCTAATACTTAATCTTTTATGGGGCTTTTATGATTTTATTAAGCTGGGAGTTCATTTATAGGGAACGTTCTCTTGCTCCCTTCCCTAGTCAAGGCCTGAATATGAAAAGTCAAGTTTCATTTTTATTTCTTGCATTGCGGTTCACCTCTCAAAGAGCTTTTAGATTCTGAAGGAAAAGAACCTCCCCTACAGTGGTAGTGCAGGAATCAGAGGGAAGGAAAACAGCAACATAGCTCGCTTTTATGCTCAGGGGAATCTTGCAAAGTGTATTTAGAGAAAATCACATGACACCGCTGAATGGCATTCTGACTCTATATGCCCACCTGTTTTGGGAGTTCTGTAACTTATTTCTTTAGATCCTCTTCACACAGACAACCAATCACACTGACTTTTATGTAAAAAGTCAGACATCCTGTAGTCTCCAGGATTACTTATCCTGAAGATGAGGGAGAGGGTGGGGAGCGGGGTGGACACCATTGTTATCAAACAAATCCCTGTATCGTTTCTGAAAATGCAGCCAGAATTAGCAGGTAACTGGTACTTTATTTCAGAAGAAAGCTCTGCCAAACAGCTGATACTGAGCAGAAGAGGATTGTTCAAACATCTGTCTTTGTAACAGAGCTTGAAGCTTCAGAGATCATTCCCCATAACTGGAGTTAAAACGAAAAAAAAGTGAATGGGCCGATTTTAGGGCAAATATTTTTTTTTTTAAATGTTTTAATTCTTTGGCTGCACTTTTTTTTTTTTTTTTTTTTTTTTTTTCAATGCAAAACAAAGTATATACTTCCAGGGATTTCATTGTCATTTCATCTCATCTGTTTAGTCCGTAAGAATCAAGAGTGCTACTCTTCAGTAAAAAGGTATAAAAGTTGGTGTGTTGCCCTTCTTTTCATTAAGGGAAGGAAGTGAGCACTAAAAATAAGCTAAGGATATATTCGTGGCAGTTTGCTGTCATTTCATGCAGAATCGCAACTCCAGAAGTTTATGTAAAATGGAAAGTAGAGTCCAATAGGAGTGATTTTCTGAGTCCTGCTAGCTGCCAAGTGGAATCACAATGTACACTTAGCTAGGAATCTGCAAGATTTCACACCTAATTCTGCTGGACTTAAATTTTAATTTGCCATCAGAACAAAACCTCTAATTGAGAACAGAAATGCTTATTGCATCTTTTATATGAATCTGACTCACACATTGACAAAAGTCTAAGGAAAGAATTTTCCCTTGCATACATATGATGATTCCTCTTGGATGTTCTGTACCTATGAATTCTTCATGATTTACTAATAAGAAACAGAGAACAAGAGGAAATAATCTTCATCTGTTTCTCTCACCCATAAAGCCCGAAATAGACAAAGTGTTAGAGCAATTGCATACCCTTGCACCTTCTTCAGCTAACTCCTCTTTCACTGTCCTCAACTAGCAAGCCCTTAAAATAACAATAATTAAAGAAGAAGAAGAAGAAGAAGAAGAAGAAGAAGAAGAAGAAGAAGAAGAAGAAGAAGAAGAAGAAGAAGAAGAAGAAGAAGAAGAAGAAGAAGAAGAAGAAGAAGAAGAAGAAGAAGAAGAAGAAGAAGAAGAAGAAGAAGAAGAAGAAGAAGAAGAAGAAGAAGAAGAAGAAGAAGAAGAAGGAGAAGAAGAAGAAGAAGAAGAAGAAGAAGAAGAAGAAGGAGAAGAATACATGTGGAGAGGAACTTTTTAACTCAGTTATCAGTAAAAGGTTTGTAGTAAATACCAGGGAAATACATAGAAAAACAGTACAATTAGGAGTTACAAAAGTAAAGGAAAAAAGGAGGAAAGGAGTGCCTACTGAGGCTTCTCTCTTCAGATTCTCATGATCAAAGCCCACTACTGCCATTAGACAATCAATCTGCAGTTGCATACATAAAACCTTGGCAGCATATAGTCTCCACTGCTTTCAACAGAGGCTTTAGACATCTGAAACTGGGCACTCTCCCAAAATTTAGATCCAGTTGCACTATACATTCCAGAAAAGACAGCATCAAATCAGAGGCCCTTTTTTACCCATTTTATTTTCAGCCTGCAATATATGAAAAGTTATGCTCCAAACCCCTGAATTAACCTCTTAGTTTGGCTATATTTGTGTCCTCAAGCTTCATCAAATGGCCCATACTGCTGGTAGATAATTACTGCCTAAATGCATTGTTTTTTAGGAGAGATTACTGAAAATGTGTGTGTATACTTCCTGACTAATTCCTTCCAAGACTGTTCAATCACCTAGTCTTCTATATTTTGTAAACAGAAATCTACAATGACATATTTTGTAAGCGTAATACGATGTGTTTCATAAGATGTGTGACCCTGAATCCCCTGATTTGTCTTGCTTTTCACCTTTTAAACTTCCATGTCTTTTGTGTTGGGACATTTTCCTTCTCTTGATTCAAAACCAGCCCTAGCAGTCAGCTGAAGTTTTAGCAGCCTCCCATTCTCACTCATTCCACAGTCAGAGGTTTTTCAAGCAGCTGCACTAGACTTCCTTGCAGGGAGATGAATTCAAAGGAATTCTGCAGTCACAATCAAAGCACAGAGGACAGCCTCAGTTACTTAATCCTAATCTATTTACCTCTATCTCTAGATGCTTCTCTCTTCCTCTGATTAAACACCTCTTTAGAGATAACTTAATCTCAGTGTATTTGAAGAATACAGAGGCTGCCCTACATTTACTAGATTTTACTACTCCAGAATATTTCATTTCTTAGTACTCTATACATCTTCCATTCCATTATCAGAAAAAAAGTGCAGTAGCTATAGATACACAGGATATTTGCTGAACTCTTTCATATCCACATAAATGCCCTGTGGAATGCGCAGCCTCCAGTGAAGTTCTACAGGAGCTATTATTCCATGAGAAAAAGTCAAAGACCAAATGCCACTTAACAGGATACACATAGAAGTGTGGTGAGATCCAGAGCATGCCCGTGAAATCATCTGTGTATTTATGATAAGAGGCTCACTCCCTGTTGGATAACCTCAGGATTGCTTTTGTTAAACCCTTGGCAGATTAAAAGTCATCTTGCGTTCCAGTGTCTGGGCCTTCTTCCTTTCTCTTTTCTTCAGTGTTCCCTGTACAAGGGCCTCTTCTCTTCACTCAGTTCCCACTCTCCCTCTCTGATGGCATTCTTCCTGTACTTGTCTGCTCAACATGACCCAGGCTGTGCTTCTAAAAGATGGGAATAATGCCCTAGTCTCTGTAAATTGGTGCTGTACTATGCATGGGATACGCCCTGGTCAGCAGGGTTCATAAAGCCCCATATGCCAAAATATATACTGACCTGCTTTTTACTTCCACTGTAATTTAAGCAGAAGAACTTAGTGAATGTTACTGGAGTGTAAACTGAAGCCTGAGTTTTCAAGGCAGATCCAAAGAAATTGAATCACACATGCACAGAGCTGTATATGTTACCTAAAGGTCTGTATTTAGTATCTAAAATCATTAGAATTTGTAGAAAATACTGTGCTTGGGCAGATCTAAGAGGCAGATGTAAGAAATGCAGCATATTTACTTCAAGCAGTGCTACCTTTTCTGATTAAACACACATACAGTCTTTCTTTGACTAGCACATCTACAGTGCTTCCAACAGCTGGCATTCCTTTCCAAAATTTTTGTCCTCTTCTGCCAAGGCAAGACAATAGACAAGTATCTTCAATATATATCCAAAGAAAAAGAATACAGCCCAGGATGTAGATACTTACTCATCTTGGGTGAGTGGAGACCAAATGCTTATTCTTTGAGCATGCATCTGAGGCATGCAGACATCTATCACAAGACAGTGTCTAAAGTGAGATGAAATCCCAGTTTTCACTGTGATCTGACTAACCAAAAGCAGTTGCATCATTTAATGTCACATAGTATGTTCCTGTTTCCATCAAGTCAACAGTAAAATTTTCACTAATTTCAGCATTAAATGAGAATATCCACTATCAGAGGAATCAGCTATGATGAAAGTCACAGAATCATAAATATATCAAACCACACCAAAAAGCCTGGCGCTGGCTAGTTTTGATATGAATACAACCTGTGTAGTTCAGGAAAAGCTTTATTGATAAGCCCTTAAGAAATTAACTTGCTGGTTTTCTTTAGCTATAATTTTGTATATGGAAAGCTTAACACTTAGTAAGTACATTGATGTTTTTCTAAATTTCCAGACAAACGATCAGAGTACAGATGGCTCTCAGTCTAAAACTAGCACAGACAAGCTGGAATTTAGAAGAAAATAAGGTATTTGCTTTATTAATTTATATAGATCATTAAATAATTTGGTTAATTTACATTTTCTAATTATATATTGCTATATGTTATTTTTCTGCATCTCTAGGTCTCATGAGTAAAATCAGAATGGAGTGACTCTAAAGTTCACAAAGGTTTGTCAGGTTTCAACTAAATATTGCCATCTACTGTTAAAACAATAATTTTAAAAGTCATAAATGGGTGAAACTAGCACTATAATTGTAAAAGAACTTGGTATATATTTGTGTCCTATTGTGCTTATGCACAAGGGATTTGTCTTTGAATGCACAGGCAATAATATGCCTGTAAATCCTCCTGTATGTCAGAGGGAGAATAGAGTTCATTGTTTGCAAGACCTCATTACGATTAGTTTTCAGCTTCTAAAAATGTTGTAATAGTTTCCAGATCCAGCATTTATGGTATTTACTATACTGAGAGAAAATAGGCTACACTGGAAAGTGTGTTCTAAATGTTCTCAATCTAAGATTTTTCTTCTTTTCTTTTCTTTTCTTTTCTTTTCTTTTCTTTTCTTTTCTTTTCTTTTCTTTTCTTTTCTTTTCTTTTCTTTTCTTTTCTTTTCTTTTCTTTTCTTTTCTTTTCTTTTCTTTTCTTTTCTTTTCTTTTCTTTTCTTTTCTTTTCTTTTTTTTTTCTTCTTCCCTTCCCTTCCCTTCCCTTCCCTTCCCTTCCCTTCCCTTCCCTTCCCTTCCCTTCCCTTCCCTTCCCTTCCCTTCCCTTCCCTTCCCTTCCCTTCCCTTCCCTTCCCTTCCCTTCCCTTCCCTTCCCTTCCCTTCCCTTCCCTTCCCTTCCCTTCCCTTCCCTTCCCTTCCCTTCCCTTCCCTTCCCTTCCCTTCCCTTCCCTTCCCTTCCCTTCCCTTCCCTTCCCTTCCCTTCCCTTCCCTTCCCTTCCCTTCCCTTCCCTTCCCTTCCCTTCCCTTCCCTTCCCTTCCCTTCCTTTCCCTTCCCTTCCCCTTCCCCTTCCCCTTTCCCTTTCCCTTTCCCTTTTTTTCTTTTTTCTTTTCTTTCTTCACTGAACACATACAAAAGCAATAGTAACACATATTACAGACTTCTAAACATTTTAGTTCTCCAGTCTTCCAGTATTGAAAGCTTACAACACCTTCTCTCTCTCCCCCCCACACCTCCTCCATTTATCAACAAATGCGTAAGAGGTGGCTGTACATCAAGACTGGGCATGAACATCTGGGTAAGGACATAAAGATGTATCAGCCATAGACTATTTCTGTTGTGAGCTAACTGTAGGAAGAGTACTGTCAGTCCCTTACTTCGTGAACTACATAAACAGAATTTAAAAGAAGTTAAAAATCTCAAAACTGAGACTATCCCTGAAGCTCTGGGAACAAAGGGAATGAGCAGGAGATGGATTTGAAGCAATTATGGGATTTCTGGATTCCTGCTGTGTGTGCCTTAGCTGGAATACTACACGTATTTCTTCATGTCCCATGTTTGCACTTTGAAAGGGCCCCACTCAATTTTCTATGTCAGATTTTGGTGGAAAACTATAGTAAAACATATTTACCTAATGATACCTAGCAGAACTTCTCATAGCTTTCAACAATCCTCTGCTTATGTGCTGTTTTGTGACATTCTCTAACAAATGTCCTTAGTGGCCGTCACAGGCACAATTCGTGAAAAGGATAGAGGTTGTATTATCTAAAAAACAAGAAATCTGAATATGGGAGGTGGGGGTAGGGTAGTGGGGTAGACGCACGGTATCACTCAGTGCCACCTACAGCTGGAACTGTGAACTGCAGATGATGTTTTAGTAGGGCTGTAGAGACAGTGCTGTTAATGGAAGAAACAACTGTTATTCAGCTTCATAACATGAACAGTAAAAGACAGAAAATAATATTAATGTTTATTGTTTCAGAGTTTGTTTGTTTGTTTGTTTGTTTGTTTGTTTGTTTGTTTGTTTTTGAATTCTGTCAAATTATGCTTCTTCCAGGTACAGGAATATGAATCTTTGTGTTCGGATTCAGAAGAAAAGTTCAGTTAACGTGAGGTGCTGTAGGATGGATTGAGATATTAGGTAGTCACGTACCCTGAAACCGTCTACTGAATAGTTTGTTTCCCCACTGTTCATTATCAGCATGAAAAAAGAATGGTGCAGCCAAAAGCAGTAACAGAAAAAAAGTATGCAGGTGTCTTGTTAGGTATAATTTTGGCCAATACAGGCCAAAGCTTTAAGAACCTTTTGAGATGCAAAAAAAGGATGGAGTTAGGGAAGCCCAAACTTAGTGGGAGTTGAAATTAGTAAAGGATGTGAAGGGCAGAAATAAGGGCTTCTATGGAAAAGGTTGAAATACTCTCTGACTTCCTTTCCTTCATTTTTACTGCTTATGTCTGTCCTTGGTCTCCGTGCCTCCCTGAGCCTGGTATCAAAGCCCTGGGGAATAAAGAATTACCTGTGGTAGGGGAGGACTCAGTTAAGGTGTACTTAAGCAAAGTGGATACACACAAATCTAAAGAATGAGACAGAATGCATTTGAGGGTATGGTGGGAGCTGACTGAGGTCACTGTGAGTCCACTTTGTGCTGTTTTCAAAACATCATCATGTTTGGTAGAGATTTCTGGTGTCTTGAAAATGACAAATGATGCACACCCATGTTCAAAAAGGGCAAGAAGGAGGACCTAGGGAACTCCAGGCTGGTCAGTCTCACCTCAGTCCTTGGTAAGATGATGAAATGAATCCTCCTGGAAACCATATCCAGATGACATGAGAAAAAAAAATGGAAGAGAATAAAATGATCAGAAACACAGATTTAGCAAGGACAAAATATACATGGCCAGCTGGATTACTTATCCTATGAAAGCTGGTTTAGACAAGAGGGGGAAGGTGGATGTCATTTACCTCAGTTTAGAGAGGCCTTCAGAACAATTCCCTGTAGGGAATGGCTCCCTGTAGGAATCATAGCTCTAGCCATGATTGTTAAGATACAGACAGCATATGATGATAATGTAGGCAGAAAGGTGTCTGGGATGCCAGGGTTGTAAGGTTGTGACCGGCAGTATGAAGTCTGACTGGTTGTCAGAAGCTTGTGATGTTCTGCAGGAATTAGTCTGAAACTCGAAGTGTTTAACATCTTTATTAGTGATCCAGACACAGGGACATAATGTGCCCTTGATAAACTGGTCAATAATCCCAGGTGAATTTTGAGAGACCTGCTGAAGATCAGAGCTGCTATGAATGGCTAGAGAAATGGGATGACAGAAAATCCATGAAGCACTGCAAAGACAAGTGCTAAATCCTGCAACTTGGGTTTGAGTAACATTTGCACTAGTAGAGGTTGGAGGCTGACTGCCTAAAAAAACAGCTATTCAGAAGCTGCTGGATGCTGGGTTGAGTAGACAAGGTCCTGGTGGACAGACAACATATGTCTTTCCAGTGAAGAAGGCAAACCACATTCTGCCTCTTTGAGCAAGACTACAGCCAGGAGGTGTGGGGAAGTGACTTTTCTTCTCTGTTCAACACTTGTGAGACCACATCTAGAATGCTGTGTCCAGCTTTATACATCCCAGTATGAAAAACATGGACATACTGGAGAAAGTCAAGTAGAGGTCCACCAGTAGGCATGGTATCCAATCACGTGATGTTTGAGGAGGGGCCAAGAGAAATGGTTTTGTTCAAGCTTAAGAACAGAAGGCTTGGGAAGGTATATCACTACTGTCTTCAGTTTACTAAAGGGAGAGAAAAGAGAAGATGGAATCTTCTTGGAGGTGTGTAGAGACAGGATGAGAACGAACGGTCAAAGGTCACAATACAAAAAATTCTGGTTGGACGTAAAGATGTATCTTGATTTTTCACATGAGGATGATCAGGAACAAGTTGGACAGACAATGTGGGGAATGTTTATCCTTGGAGGTGTTCAAGACACAACTAGACAAGGCCTCAGAGAACTTGCTCTAATCTTTGTACCAAAGTTTGGACCAGATATCCTTTAGAAATTCTTCCCAACAGGAGTGATTTTATGTTTTAACTAAAACCAAAGGGATCCTGATTCAAATGTAATGTTTAGTGACCTACAGCTGATAAAAGTTAGAAGACAAAGATGAGGTTCTTTAGCCTCAAGCTGGGTGTAAGTAAACAGAAATCTTTTGATTGCCATTTTTAAATTTGGATCGTGAATCTTTTGATTGTGAATAAAAACCAAACTTCTCTAGCATCCAGACTCTTAAGAAATGGAATCCAAGAGTATGCTTAAATGTTTTACTTTTTTTTGCCTCCCTAGAGAGTTGTTCCTTTGAGTTTGTTGGTGTTTGTTTGTTTGTTTGTTTTTGTTTGTTTGTTTTTGGGGGGGGGTTAGAATTGCCAACCTATTGTAAGATAGGGTGTTTGTAGAAGGTTAATGTTAGATCTGATAAAATAATCATCTCACTACACATGAGAAGACAGGCCTGCTTGTTTACCATCTTTTACCATCTTTTACTTCAGCTGTGCTAACTAGTCTTCTAGTCTAAGACTTCTAAGAAGTCTTCTGTATTAACTCTGGTGCCATTTCAGTGTTGGAAGGAAGAATTGCTTTAGATTTTAAAAAAGCTAGCTCTGACACATAATCATGATCACAGGTTGTCTGAAAGAAACTATACAAAAAAAAAAAAAAAAAAAAAAAAAAAAAAAAAAAAAAGAAAGAAACCTCCAACAGCAGACATGGCAACATGCACCAGTACATGCCGGGGGCCACCTGGCTAGAAAATCACACTGGTAGAAAAACATCCAAGGAGCCTGGTGGACACCAAGTTGAACGTAAGTCAGAAATGTGCCCTTGTGACTAAGAAGGCTAACTGTATCCTGAACTGCATTAGGCAAAGTGTTGCAAGCAGGTCAAGGGAGGTAATCCTTCCCTTCTTTGCTCAGCACTGGTGAGGCCATATCTGGAGTAGTGTATCCAGTTCTGGGACCCCACTTCAAGAGAGACATGGACATACTGGAGAGACTCCAGCAAAGGATTAGAAGACTCCACTTTGAGGGCTGTATTCAGATTTGGGCCTCTTACTACAAGAAGAGTATTGAGTTGCTCAAGCATGTGCAGAGAAGAGCAACAAAGCTGATGAAGAGACTAGACATATGAGAGAGCTAGGGTTGCTTAGGCTGGTGAAGAGCAGGCTGAGCAGAGAGACTTCATTGCTCTCTACAACTGCCTGAAAGGAGGGTGCAGTGAGGAATGTGTCAATCTCTTTTCTCAGGTGTAAAGTGATGCAATGCAAGGAAATGTCCTCAAGTTGCATCAAGGGAGGTTTAAATTGGATATCAGGAAGAATTTCTTCACAGAAAGGGTGATTAGGCACTGGAACAGGCTGCCCAGGGAAGTGGTGGAGTCACTGTTCCTGGAGGTATTTAAGAGACCTGTGGATGTGGCATTTTGGGGACATGGTTTAGAGGTGGACTTTTAGTGTTAGGTGGATGGTTGGACTCCTGAGGTACTCAAAAGTCATCTGGACATGGTCCTGGTCAACAGGCTCTAGGTGTCCCTGCTTGAATATCGGGGCTGGCCCAGATGACTTCCAGAGGTCCCTTCCAACCTCAACCAGTCTGACTAATTCTTTTTCCTCACAGGAAATTGTATCATATTCTTGTGTTAATTCCATCCTGTTTAAGAATAGCCGTATTCTTTGGTATTTGACATTGTACGTGTAGATATGAAGAAGCAGAATGTAACATGCAGATCAAAACATATAGCTACACCAAAGCAGACAATCCTCCTATAACCATGTAACAAAGCAATGATTTACTGCAGTGATGCTGAAATACAGTTAGTATTCTTTCTTTACTTTTTAAGCCTTCAGTATATATGTATTACAGGCCAAATTTTAAGTTACTTGAACAAAAATCTTGAAGGTCTGGGTACATGGCATTCAGGTATTAGACTGCTACAAGAGGCAGGGAAGAGGAGTGAGATACAATAGGGTTTATGAAAACCAGTTCCCAAAGGATCTTAAATTAGAAGTGCAGAATAATACAATTTAATATGGAACATGCTTTCTCTCTGTTTTAGAGACAAGACGATCTGTCCAAGTGAGCTTTCTAGGCTTAATTAGTCACAGTCTCTGGTAAGTACAGAATGTTACAAGCATCTATGAAACTTTGCAACTTGGAACAGAAACACATCACACATTTTTGATGCTCTTTGGTTTGTATACAGCAGCTAGCATATGCGGATTATAAGGACAGAAACAATCAAAAAGTCAAGTACTGTTTAAGAAAAGCAGATTTTGTCATAGTGGATTTTTGTTTCATAGCAAACTTTGAAAAATGAGGCCTTCATTTTAGATTTTATAAATTGTAATGTTGTTGTATGTCATTATTTAGTTCTGGTTTTCATGGCATTTGGTCTTTTTCCTTAAGCAACTGTTGGAGACTAAGAATTATATAATTAGTATAATCATATTATAGCCATATAATTATAATTAATAAATATAGTAACTATATAATTATATAATCTCAGTTTTAATTAAGAAAAGAACACACCCAAAGGTAGGTATCTCTTTGTTCTCCCTTTCTGCATAACCCCTCCAAAAATATGCTTTCTTAGTAACTTGTTTCACATCACATCTCATGATTTTTAAAATCATCTCATGCTCTGAAAGCAATTTTCGTGGCATGATGGGAAGGCAGATATGAGGTATATCAGTCATAGAGTTAAGTTCTTCAGGGTTTTAAGAGGTATAATATTATTTCCTTTACTGTTCAAAATCATATTTTCTTTTTCCGTCAAAGGATGACTTTTTAGTGGTTAGTAAAACAAATAAGCAAGCAAACAAAAACACTAGTCTCAGAAAAGGCTTCTTTACATCTTTGAAGCCAGTAATATCCATCAGTGGTTCTACACTCCTTGTAGATAAAGCTTTAACTTCAAGTTCTTTAAGTGGTGCTTTGAACAAGAAAGATTAATAAGAAAATCCACTTCCCTAAAATGAATGGCATAACCTCAATAACCAGTTTGATTACCTATGCTGATTCATACTCTTTTTTTTTTTTTTTTTTCAGATCCAGCAGAGGGAGCTTATTTTATCCAGCAAAGTTGTCAATTAAATATTATGTCATTTAAGATTTGGGTGAAAGAAAACATTGCCTAACCTCAAGCAGAAAGTCCAAATTACATGAAACAACTTACAAATTATTAGCAGATAAATAATTTGTATAGATTCTCCTGTACTGTAAGTGCAAGCACACTTGTGTAATCTAGTAATAAATAAATAATAATAATAAAAAATCCTAATTTCTCTTTTTGATGTAATAGTAATGTCATTGTGCTACACTACATATTGCATTTTTAGTCAAATTGAATTCTAAAACCAATTCTATCATTTGGGTCATAGTACAAATTCATGCCATGATAAACATGTCAATTACCTCTTTCTGCTTCAGCTTATTATTTGCATAGGGCAATAGCATCTCAGGAAAAAAAAAAAAAATATATATATATATATATATATAAAAAGTTATGAAATTGTATTGGTTAATAGTTGAAGAGGTTTACCAACCTATTATTATTTGAGGCTGTTATTAGACATTTGAGTTGGAGCTAGCTACCATAGGACATAGGACAATGTTATACTCACTGGCATTATGATTACCCTTTCATGCATTTCATCTATTTTTTGCCAAGAATTTTTCTATCAGCTATGATAATTTAACATTGTTGTCTGAATTTTACAGATATAGAAAATAAAGAATTATAGTTCAATTCTTGCTGAGGTTTGGGAGAGAACAGAAGGATATCTCGGCTTTGATTTGCTCACAAAATGTCACAGGAATGAATGCTCTGGAGGCTAAGAACACTATTTGAAAGTGAACTACAAAATGAATGAAGACAAGGTTGTGTTTGCTAAACAATTACAGTTACTGGTCATTGCAGAAGAAGAGTTTAATTACCTCAGGGTTGCTTCAACATTTTCAGGGAAGTTACATTCACTTAAGACAGCTCATGTAACAATTTGTTTGTAATTATTGTTTGCACAAATATTAGAGTCTTATAACTGTAATTGTTACTAATGTGGTGTAAAAGGAAGTCTTATACCTTAATTATGCTAAGGAATAGATCTGTTTTTGAAATGACACTAACATATCATTTATATTATTTAATGATATCTAGATGTTGCAGGTCATGCACCATCTCTTCTGAAAAACAAAGATTTACCAACATCAGCAAATGAACTCACAATGCCTTTGAGATATTTTACAAATGGAAAACTTAATCATAAATGGAAAACTTAATCATGTCATTGGCTGACATGTCTACTGTGGTCAGCCAATGCAAGCCTATGGCCAATTCGCCTCTTCCCTTTCATATTAGAGATAGATGATGTGACAGCCATGATGTTCCAGCACACGTGGGCTAGGTTAATATCAGTTATTGTTCCTTGTCATCATCTTCCAAAACCAGAAGTTTTTATATCTCATTCAAACTCACAGTCTTTCATACTATGAGAGAAGTTTAGGGAACATATATTGTTTTGAGAGCCCCCTTAGAAAGCCCCCATGATCACATGGATGGTTATGCCAGTAGATGTCAATTGGTTATAACCTCTGGAGAAGGGAGGTTAACAGGTAAGTGGTAGTGGTAAATCCAGTTCAATTACAAACAGACTAGTATGTCAACCTGCAATCACCTTACCGCCCCAAAGCTGAAAAAACTCTTGCCCCATTACATGAAATATTCAATTCCAATGTACTTCAAAAGGGAAAAAAAAATGAGGAAAAAAAAATGGGGATAGGATTTGCAAACATATACATACAAAGAAAACCTTATCACTATTCTTTCAGTCCCAGTAAAAATATTTTTTACCAAAAAAGTACCCAATAAAGGTGGATTAACAATTAAAATCATATTAAGGGATAAGCTGAACCTTCTCATTTGAATACTCAAAATGTAGACATAACTGGTGAAAACATTATTAAAAATAATTATTTGTTTACAGAATAATTTAATGACTGTAACAAAGGTTTTAACAGTGTGAGTCAATCTCAGGAATCAGCTGCTATTAGTAGATGCTCGTAATTTCATTCTGACATTTAGATTATGGTATCTTCCAAATCTCAATCTGATTTTTAACCTCTTAATGTTTCATTATCTCATAGATATCAGGCAAAAAATTTGTTTGAGCTTTTAAAAAGTAGGTATTCACCAAAGTTTTTTATTTAGCATAAGAAAACCTCTTTCAGATGAACTGAAGGCAGAGCAAGGGTCACTGCTTAGATTTCTCAAAGAAGCCAGAAGTCTGACATTATTGTGCCCATTCCTTATAAACTCCTGTTAGGTAAACCTTAATTACGATACAAATCTAAGTCAGATAATATTAAAAATAATGAATATGGAATCTTATTCCCTTTTAGCTGCATGTAGCATATTAAATATGATAGTCAAGGTATTTTTTAACAATATGTATATGGATTTTGAATGTTTTTTGTTTGTTTGATTGATTGATTGATTTTTTTTTCTTCCATTTAGTAGATACATTAACGGACTTCATCATTGAGTGCAATGTTTTTCCAAGATTAGGACTGAAAGCACCAGGAAGTTGTGCCACCTACAGTGTTTAAAGAGCCTCTACTAACAGTGGCTCTCATTTTTTCATTCACATTCTGCCCTGAGCAGAGCTTTCCAAAACCAAAATAGCACATACACAAAGTAACTAGTTAAAAAATAAATAAATGACTCCAACCATCAAAAGCCACATATTTTAAAGATTATTAATTTACATCAAAATAACTTTTTACAATGCAGTGTTTTGTTACCAAGAATAGAAAATGCACTTATGTAGTAGCTTATAATGTATGCTGCTGAGCTAGTGTTTAGGGAGGTCTCAGTGCAGACACTGTAAGGGTCACAACTGAATTGACAAAAGCAATTCCCAGAGATATGCTGGCATGCTGAGATGGTTCACACACACACACACACATTGACAGGGAAATAAATTCAAGGTCTCTTGGGCCCACTTGAGTACATTGCTGTTATGTCATTAACAGTAATAGTATTTTAGTAGTCTAATGCTTAAATTTGTGCAAGTGTTGTCATCATTATACACAATGAACTTGTATGGTATTTATAATACACTACCCATTATGATTGTGAGGGTGTTCTCAGCACCTAAACATTTTAAAATCTGAAGAAAACATTGATGACAGAGGAAAAGACTTTTTGATGACCAATCAACAGAAAGGGTAGTCTTGTATAGATGATGTGCATGTGCCTGAAAAAGGGATGTTCTGTGTAACTGCAATTCTAGTGGTGCTAAAGTGAAATCTGAAAAATAATAATAATAAAAGAACCACCAACAACCAACTTGTAAAACAAGTGTCAATTTCCTTAAAAAGGCTCAAAGAAGAAACCTGAAAAGACTTTAAAGAAGGTGAAGCAGCCTTCCTAGTTTTAGCAAAATTATACAGAGATTTAATCAATTTTAACTTTAAAAGAACACAGTCCATGTAACTGGACAGTTTATGGACCATCTCATCCTTTATTGGTCTCTTGTGAGTCCTATTGTGACATGCTTTCACACCTTAATTTGGGACCTACAGGCAACAGCTGAGAGAAGAGGAAACTTTATACAGGAAAAAAACAAACAAACAAACAAACAACAAAAAAAAAAACACAAGGATTTTGGAATGGAAAAGAAGTAATATAATGCTAGAAGGATAATAGTATACTGTTGACAACATCAGGTAGTAGAAGGGTAGAGGGAGTGGCACAAGTTGTCATGATGAAGATTTCAGGAAATTAATAATGTCTTTGAAACTGAAAAAAAAAAAAAAAGTAATTTGGGATGCACACAGAAGACACTAAAGGGGGCATTGCTGACTAGATCAAGGTGAAGATAACACTTTTGGCTACAAAAGTGTGACTGAAAGTCCATCTTGTTCTGTTAGATAATTCTGTTCTGAGAAAAAGTCTTATTGGAACAACAAGTAAGAAAGATCTGCTGTTTATTTCCAACAACATCACCTAAACCTTATTTAAAATGTTCTTTATGTCTTGTGTACCTTGTTTTGAGAAAACCGAGTTTCTTGTTACACCAAAGCTGCTAGAAAACTATATGTGGTTTATAATTACAGCTCACTTTTCCTAGTGTATCTCAGTTCCTATGATATTTTTTGTATGGGTTGCAACAGAGTACTGTACCTCCTCCTTTTCTGGATGAGACTAAATTTGAATTTTCAAAAAGTCAGTCCCAAACTGAACACTCCCTCAGGTATTCCACTAACGGAAACAAGTCTTGAAAGACCAAGGTTTCCTAACAAGCATGCTCTTTTGTGTGTAGCACTGTTATATTTAGTACTTGTGAGAAATGCCAGGAATTCTAGAAAGCTGATTAACAAAGACAGCTTGGACTACAAAGAGATAGTTATTTTATTAGGTAAAATGTTTTGTTGTTGTTTGTTAACTTTATTATAAATAAAACTGCTCTTGGTTTCAAATTCAATAAAGACATCAAATGCCCAGCTTAATGAATTCAGTAATAAGATGAAATACTTTATTAAACCTGGCCCTTAATATCTAGTGTAAATGAATCCTATTTTAGCATAATCCTAGTGTAGCTGAATGCCATGACCCCCACATCTGTTACCATATGAATTACAATGAAGTACCTAGTTCTTGGTATCAGTTATGACAATAAAGGTGGTGCTTTGTAGACCATCTGCATTTAAGCATCTCTGCACGTAAGGTTTTGTGACTCTTTTAAGCAGCTCTTGCTTTAGAGAAGTGTGTGAATATTTCATTTGTCTTTTTGCCTCCTGGTTTTCCTTTCCACAGAAAAGCTGTAAATCGGTAAGGAAGCAATTAAGTTAAATGTGGCTGCCATAAATATTTTCCACCATTGCCTTAGTAATTTGAGGGAATGTTTTCTTCTGAAGAGGTGCAGTTACAGTACTGTCGACAGTCAAGAAACTACATTTGCTTGGCTACTCTGCACCATGACACCCAAAGGTCTAAGAATGTGGCAGGTTAAACAGATGAGCTTGATTGAATCTGTCCATTCATATGCACTTACTGTGAGTATTAAAGATACAATTTGAAGCCAGGAATCTTCAGATGATGGTCTGCTCTGGTCTGACAAGCACATTACTGAGGGACATACCACAGTACTGTCTTGGAGCTAGAATGCTTTCGTACTCCATAAGTAAAATTGATGCTGGACATGAATAAAGGCAATTTTTGACACATGTTTGCCAGGCAGACTGAAATGCAGCTGGATGTGATATGTAGGTATTGGCTTTCAGACACTGTCACCATTCCCTCTGGTTTCTTCACAGCATTATGTGCACCAGAAGAATTCCAAGTGAACAGGGTCAAAGGATGCAGAACGTGCTTTACAGATTTCATCAAGCTGTCATACATTTGATATGCCAACTAAGTTCACTTAAAGGCAGGTTTAATATCCAGCAAAACAGAGTACTGTTTAGATACTATGAAAATTCATGTCTAAATAAAAAGTGCTCATTGGCTCTTACGCTAAGCCAATACTAACATAAGAAGAGAAGTTCATTTAAAAAGTGATTTAAAATAGTGATTTAAAAAAAAAAAAAAAAGTGATTTTGAGAAGTGATTTCAAAATTATTTTAAAAGATACTCATCATCAACTTCAGGCTTTGATAAAGGATGTGAAGAACACTGAAAAAAATGAAAAAACATTAATACACTTCAAATCCAATTGCAAACACATCCTAATCATTCTGCAGACTGCATTGGTCTTATTTAATCTCTCCATACAAATTAATTCAGAAAATTAAATAAGAATGGTAATACCCACAAATTCTAGATTTTGCCCAGATGCAAAAATAGTACTGTGTCACAGGGGTTTAGTTCAACCAGAATGGCTTTCCAGGTTCATTTAACAGTACCATGAAATCAGGATGATTCAGTACCACTAGGCCAGGATTCCCAGTTTCTGAATTAATGAAGCTCTTAGCTAAATTTTAACAACCACAATCAATTAAAGAAACATAACTAACATGTTGTCTAGTCAAAGAATCCTGAGAAGCACATGTTTCGTGTTTAGACATGCTGACACAGGCTAATGCAACACGTTTTTCCCTTGCTGCCAGCAACAACCATTCAGGTTCAAAAGTTATAAATGCACAAGCTGAATCAAAGGCAGAGACGTACTCACCAGTTATGCATACATGATTTTGAGATTAAAATGTCAATGGTTTTAAAAAACACTCAATTTCTTGAATGACACACAATACCATGCAAACAGTAGGTTTGCACTGGGTTTTCTGACAATGATCTGGTTTGATTTCAACAAAAGAGAAGTATGGCAGATGGAAGGTATAGAGGAATAGATTACTGGGCTTCTAGTAGGCCTCATGTATGAAGTGGATAGGCATTTAATCAGCATGAGACCTTGCGTGAGTATTGCAGATGTAAAAGTCTTTTATTTAGCACATAGACTCTTACAAATCAATGCCAAAAAAAAAAAAAGCTATACATATGTGCTTAGGTGCAGAAATGTGGCCTTGTGCACTATTAAAATAATTTAGACTATTGGATCAAAGCCAAGGCACTGCAAATACTGGGACAAGATAAACTCTTAGAAATGGAATCAATTTGCTGCACAATTGTGGATATTTTTATTATTATACCAGCACATACAACCAACCGTATTGTGTAGAGTTGTTAAAGAAAGGAAAGTAAAAAGAGCATAGTCTGAACAGACTAACAAATTGACAACTTTTTATTTATTTGTGGTTAGTAGAAGAAAAGTTAAGCTAACTCTGTCTTTTTTTTTTTTTCTTTAATGAGAAGGAGTTGGCTGAAATAATGTAATCTATATTCATTCACCTTGGCAAAAAAGAGAAGTTCCATGAAGAAGAAATTCCATGCAGTCTTGCTAATCTGCAGATTTAACCATTCATACCCATCACTTGGCACCTCTAACTTCCAGCAAAAATAACACACACGCATGCACTGGGCAAGAAACATGTTTCAAACCCTTTGGCAGTTCTGCAAATGTAAGAGAAGACATTTAAAGTTTTCCTAAATGTTTTAGTACCAACTAAGATGCACTACCTCTAGCTGTTGCTTACTCCTCCTGCTCACACAGGCTTTGCTGATGTTAACAGCAAAGGTTGTCAAGCTTTCTGCTTACCATTTCTTGGCACTCGTGGGCTCCCTCTGCTCAACTGCCTGTGCTGTTAAGCACAGATATACATTACAGAAATGTTAAGAAATAATGATTTGCAAGCACTGAAATTTTATTTTATTTGACAGGTCTGGGTTGCCTGTGTGTGTGTATGTGTGTGTACATCTTTCCACAGACTCCCAGCATCACTGAGGTTGTCCCTCAGTAATGCCGGGTCTTTTAAATAATTTTAAATACCTCTGTAGTCCCACGGTGACTTGAGCAGGGTCAGCCACAGCGTGCTGCTCAGGGCTCTGCCCAGTTGGCTTTGAGTATCTCCAAGGATGGAGGTTCCACAACTGCTCCAGTCAACCTGGTCTGCTGTTCAACTGCCCCCACAGGAAATAAGTTTTCCCTAAATTTAAATGGAATTTTCACTATTTCAATCGGAGACCATTGTCTTCTGTCCTGTCACTGTATATAAAAGGGAAAAAAGTCTGGCTGCATTTTCTTCACCCTCACATCAGATGTATATGCAAATTATTAAAATCCACTTCCACCACCACCCTCCAAGCCTTTAATTCTTGAGCCTAAAAAGTCCCAGCTTTCTCACCCTCTTCAGTTCCTAAGCTCTTCATCACTTTTGCAGCCCTTCACTGAACACTGCAAGTCCACATCTCCCCTGTACAGGGGAGCCCAGCACTGGGCACATAACCCAGATGTCTCACCAGTGCTGAGCACTCATCACCCCACCTGCTGGCAATGCTCTGCTGAGTGCTCAGTGTACATGCTGCTGGCCTTCTTCGCCACAAGGACATGAGTGCCTCATGGCCCACCCACTACCCACCAGAATTTCCAGGGCCTTTTTTTTTTCTCTTGGACCATGGGGATATACCTCCCCAGGTGCGGGGCTTAGCACTTCTCTTTCGTGAGCTTCACGAGCTTCCTGTCAGCCCATTACTCCAGCCTTTTGAAGTTCTTCTGAATGGCAGCACAACCATCTGCTATACCCACCAATTCCTTCCACTTTTGTAACTAATTAACAAAATAGTGAAGATAAGTGCTATTATCAATCTTTTCTCATTATCATTGTCTGACACAGAATTAAATAGTTAGACTAAATGGTGGATATAATATATTTAATAAAGACAATTATTAGAATAACTCTTCTATGAAGACTTATGTTTTGAAACATTAACTCTCAAACCTCAACAGAAATCTTTCTTTGGTGACTCAGTGCTGTCAACATTTGATATTTTAGTTTAAATATTATTTTTTCTGCCATATCTGTTCAAAACCCGTCACAGTGTGCCAGCTTGCTGTGACAGTCCAATGCTGTGGCTACAGCAACCTCAGTGGAAATCTGACTTAGAGCAGGAGGGAAACATGCATTTTTACACTTACTTTTCAACAGTTTTTAAAATAATTACACATCTTTGAATGTCCTTTCACCAGATTTTCTTCATCACTAGGCAGAGCACTGAAAACAAAAAGATTTGCAGTTCCACAGTATTGTACATTTGAACATAGAGTCTGGCCAAACAGAACACAATGAAAGATTTCCATGCCAGACTGCAATTGCCAGGAGTAGGAATATATATATACATATATATATTTGCCTCTGTAATATTTGCGCCTGTCTTCTCCACACAATTCTTGTCAGCTCTGCAGTTTTGGGTTGGGGGATGCCTGGGTGTGCCACAACAGCACCAGGCATGTGAGAGAGGTGGCACTGCTTGCATGGCTCCGCCAAAGAGATGCTTGCTGTGATTTTGTGTCTCTTTCTGTGTGATTTCAAGCAGCTCATACAGACATTGTAGTACTGAGGTTGTCTGGGACAATATTTTCACTGACTTCACTCTGCCAGTTTTTCAAACTTTCTATCTGCCAACAGAGATGTATTTCTTCCTATGATTTGTCCCCAGGGATAACTCATTACAAAAGAAAATCCCAGAAGATTTTTTCCAGAAAGAGCAGCAAAGAAGGCATAGAATTACATACAATTAATTTCTTCACTCTGAGGGGGGATTGTATCTTTCTTCTTGGAATGGTGCACTTACTGGGCCAGTAATCAATAGCAGTGAATGGCAGACATCATGTCTACATTAGAAATTTGATTAAAGATAAGCAAACTGCTCCTGGAAATGCAGTACTGTTTTTATGGGGAGAGGATGATTTGACAGGGAGGACTCTGCCAAAAGGAGGGGAAAAGTTTGTACATGGTTCTCTGTTTGGCTAACCAACATTCATGCTTCCTCCTTACACCGCCTCATGGATAAAACTGATGTTTACTGGGGGTGTTTGTGGTCTTTCAGTCTAGGGATGCTGAGGTAAGGAAGTTAGCTGAAATATACGAGGAAACAAATTTTCAGGAAACAATCCCAAGTGCCTATGGATAGGCACATTTTTCATTCAGAGAACCATGCAACAACACAGTTTTACTTTTCATTTGTATTAATAGATGATGAACAGAAATGTATTAACGAACTTCAGATCACACGACCAATTCTAATTTCATCATTAGATATCTATGCATCTTGCTGAATGATGTGGAAATTACTTCATTTTGTTGAAATGATTTCTTCATACACAAACACAGAGACTGACTACAAGCCAAAAGAAAAAGCAGGGTAAGGCAACAAATATTTGTATATAGGAAATGTCTGTTTATAAGAGTTGAAGCAGGAATCTCGAAAGTTTTTGATACTGAAGACAGTGTATGTGCTTCTGAAGTCAAACCCTATTCAGACATCCAGACACAGGCTTCCCAGCTCTTGGCAAACTTTCTCCAGGTGTCTGTCTAGGGTTCAGTAAGGAAGGAAAACTATCTTGAAACTATTAAGATGAAAAGGAATTGCTTGTAAAGCAGGACTCATGCAACTATGAAGACCAGCAGGGAATTTTTAATTCCATTAAAGCAATCTTTATCTTTTAGCAAAAAAGAAATACAAAAGACAATATGGGAAGAAAAAAAAAAAAAAAAAAAAAAAAAAAAAGCAGGTCAATAGCAGATGGATCCACCTTATTTTTTTTTCAAAATTTTACATTTTTGTATCAGAGAAAGACTTTATTTTTCTTATAGCAGTCTTCCTAGAGTCCTTTTCTAGTTATTTTCCAGTCAATTTCAGTTTTTTGCACAAAACTTCAAATCATGTTTGTAAAGAGAATTGCCCATGATATGCTAGTTTCCTTACTGTTTTTTTAGCTAAGTAATTCAGACTTTTCCCTCTCGTGTCTAACAGTAAAACACTAATTTACTCCATATGGTTTTAATACAAATGCCTTCATGGTTATATCATAAAGAAGTTTTATTCTCTGAGCCAATACAAAGGTCAGTACACCTTCTCGCCTTCAGCTGCGCAGTGAAAAACAGCAGTAGTGCAGACCCCAGAGTAAATAGATCCTAAAAATATACACCAGATTTATTTTTTATTTATTTCTTTTAACATGCCACTCCAAACAAACTGGAGAGCGATGCACATCTGGAAAACAAAACAAGTCTCATCAGAGACAGACAAATTTTTTATTAAGAGTGAATTAGGACCCTGGAAGCACCAGGTCTAAACTAGGATTCCCAAGGCAGAAATCACAGAACCACAGAGTCACAGAATGGCCAAGGTTGAAAGGGACCTCTGAAGAACATCTAGTCCAACCCACCTGCCAAACAGGATCACCTAGAGCACATTGCACAGGACGGCATCCAGGCAGGTTTTGAATATCTCCAGAGAAGGAGACTCCACAACCTCTCCAGGCTACCAGAGCCAGTGCTCTGTCATCCTCACAGTGTAGACGTGCCCCCTCATATTCAGCTGGAACCTCTTGTGCTTTGGTTTGTGTCTGTTGCCTCTCGTCCCTTTGCTAGGCACAACTGAAAAGAGACCAGCTTCATCCTCTTGACACCATCAGATCCCCTCAGATATTTATATGCCAAAATGATGCAGTGACTGTATTGTTGGCTCCATGTTTACCTCTCAGGTACAAAAGGTGGGTAGATGCTGGTTTAGCAGCACAGTTACACTGATCATACTAACGCAGCAGACTGTGTTGCAACAGAAAATATTTGCTGTATTAGTATGGGTGTCGTGGTTTAACCCGGCCGGCAGCTAAACACCACGCAGCCATTCGCTCACCCTTCCCCTCCCTCTCTGGGACGGGGGAGAGAAATGGAAAGTGAAGCCTGTGAGTTGACATAAAGACAGTTTAATAAGACAGGAAAATAATAATAATAATAATAATAATAATAATAATAATAATAATAATAATAATAATAATAATAATACAATGGTGATAATAGTACTACTAATAATAATATGTACAAACAAGTGATGCACAATGCAATTGCTCACCACCCACTGACCGATGCCCAGCCTAACCCCTAGCAGTCCGGCCCCCTCCCCCAGCTAGCCACCCCTATATATTGTTTAGCATGACCCCAGATGGTATGGAATACCCCTTTGGCTAGTTTGGGTCACCAGTCCTGGGTCTGTCCCCTCCCAGCTCTTACTGCACCCCCAGCCTGCCTGTTGGCAGGACAGAGCAAAAGGCTGAGATGTCCTTGGCTTGGTATAAGCACTGCTCTGCAACAGTTAAAACATCGGGGTGTTATCAGCACTCTTCTCATCCCAAGCCAAAACACAGCATTCCACCAGCTACTAGGAAGAAAATTCTGTTCTAACTGAAACCAGGACAATGGGTTACCAAGACTTTTCACTTTTATTCCATTCTTAAACATTTTAAAGACAATATGCTGTGGGATCCTGTTGAAAGGAGATTTCTTTGTTACACTGAAATTCCTTTAAAAGGGTATCACAGTGTCATTTGAGTTGTATTTGGCACAGAGAAACCATATACAATATTTCTTTATAAGAGAGTGAAGGAAAATGTTTTAAAATATTAAGCATAGTTTTCACAAAGCTTTGTAAAATAGAAGTTTATCAAATCAGTTTGAATCTAACCCAAAGAGCTGATTTTGCTTCTGTGAAATTCCAGGCGAAGAGGATACATTTACAAAATTTTTAGAATAAAAATTAGGGAATTTAGAATTCATAAGGTATAAAACCACACAGAAAACAAAAACAGATTAAACACTATTTAGAATTGTTTGGGGCATTTGGTAGCCCTGAGATTTGTGCTGAAATCTTGATCAAGCAGTGAAACCAGGCCTGAATCAGTAGTTTGAAATGTAGTGCAGAAAGCTGTGGGATTCAAGCTTGAGCCAGAGCTTAACCCAAAGTGGTACAAGTTGAAAGGTTCAAAAATTGACCACAGCTTTCACACATGTTCCAGTGAGCTCTGCACTGTTACGGCTATGAGGAACTGCTGGAAATTTACAAGTCAGAAGCCACACAGTTTTATTTAGCAAGAAGGGCACAATTTCTTTGATGAAACACTGAAGACAGACTGTGGGAAAACCTACAGAACTGCAGCATCGGGCATTGTTTACGCAGTCATGTTTACACGTCAGGCTCAGGAATCTCTCTCTCTGCCAAATTTTCTACAATTACTACCCATCCTGCAATAATAGCCTGTAAACTCAGAGCTGAATTTCCAGAGGTAAAAGCATCCCACCTGTGAAATGAATTCCTGGCATTCTTTGCTAAAGCACAACCAGCTATTCAAGCTTTCTGGAGTTCTCTTTACCACAGAAGATCTACTTTCAAAGAGTCTTCTTGACCAGAGCCCTTTGAAAGGATTTCAGAAGGGACCTATAAAAGTTTTAATATGAGCTGCAGTGCTGTAAAGAGAATGAAAAAACAGAATTAATTTGATTTGATGACTGCAGATTCAAAACAGCCACTGCTTTCTATCCTGCTCAACACCTGATATGAACATCAGACAGGATACAACCAGTTTTGCTGCACTCCCAAAAAAATGAAGAAAAAATCTGCATCAGGCTCAATTAATCTTTCAGTACTTTTTCCAGTCTCACTGTTCAGTGTTGCCTCCTTAACAACTAGGTATCTTTCTCCATAGCTTAAAAACACTTTCAGTTCTTACCCTAATCAAAAGCTAATGTTAAAACACAATAACAAGAAATAAATCTCTTCCCAGGCACTGCTGATGGATGCATCAGTTGCAGCGCCAGAATGTGAATTAGAAATGTTATGGATATGGAAATAGACACATCTATGTCTAAAAGATTTAATATTCTATGCAGAACATGCCATGCACAAGAACAAAGGCAGGCACAAAATGGTGTAGAAGAGCTGCAGAGAAAGACATGCACTTTCTTCTTCTGTTCTGCTTTTAAAATATTATTCTTCATTTCCCAACAGCCCCTTTTTCTTCATAAAGCCAGAGAAGACTGCAGAAGTTCTCTTTGGCCTTCTTAGAGAAAAATAAATAAATAAATCAGGGCTTCAGAAATGGATTTTGTAAAGCTGAGTCCTTGTTAAAGTTTTTAATGTACTATTATTAAATCAGCATTTCCAACTGGAAAAGTGCTATCTAGACATGTCTGCTAGAAATGAGGACCTGCATGTTTCAGAAGCATACATGTACTGGTAATTCTTTGTACATTTCAAGGTTCAAAATCAGTTTCAGGATTAAACCTCTGTGTTTTCTATGCTGCAATCCTGATAACCTTAGAAATTGTTTTGTACTATGTTGTTTTTGTTTTTTTCTTTTTTCTTTTTCCCTAGTGAGATGGAAAAAAAATAATTATAAATATTTTTGCAGGAAATGGGATGCAGGGAGTCATCTATATTAGTATGTTTATAGTCCAAAATGAAGTTGAGTTTTAATTTTGAGTTGCTTGTAAGAAGAATGAATAATTGGAAGAGGAACTGTTAAAAAAGATCTGCTTATCAGCCTACACTGTTCTTGCTATCTGTTTATGTAGAGTGAGCATTTCACTCATAATATGGTTATTGGTATCCTAAACAAAGTAAAGCAAGCAAAATGACTACACTTTCCAGGTAACTCATCATAAAAGACCAAAAAGGACAATTTGAATTACTGGATATATGTATGTAGCAAGGAGCCTTGATGTTAAGCAGGGCTGAACATTGACTGTTTTGACAGCCTCAGGATGATGCATGAGCAGAGCAGAATTTCTGGCTTTGCAATTTTGGGTTTTCAGTTCTAAGACTTCATTCACTGGGATATTTTAAAGAATATGTGCACCTGTGAGGAGCACATATAAACTCTCAGGAGTTTATAAGATCTAGTATGGTAGATGAATTTTCTGGGAGAGAGCAGCAGGGACAGAGTATGAAAGACCATCCTTCTTGCTTTTATGTTAGAGCATGTTTCTAAATTGCTTTCTTTTGGAAAATCAGTCACATCCGTCCTGTCAATTAGACCAAGAAATTGAGAGGTAATTGTTCTGATATGTTCCTAAAAGACTGAGTGATGTTTAGACAGGAAGTCTGAGGCCAATCAGAGGAACGCTATCAGATACCCTAAAACATACCAGAAGGAGCTGTCTTGAGCCTGGGGGAGGTCAGAAGATGCCAAGAGTCACTAGCCACAACTGGGACACCTCAGCCTCCAGCCTCCAGAGATGAGGTGCTCTCCCAAGCCAGCAGGCTTATGGAGCTTCTGTATTTTTCCTGATATAGGTGCAAAGAATTTTTTCTTTCATTTCCTCAACAGGTTAGAGGACAAGGAAAGCTTCTCCTTGGTTCCAGAGAGATGAGCACCTGTCATTCATGCTTTGTGAGACCTGGGCCCATCTTGGAAGCTTGAATCCATCAGAGACTGGTCAAGGCACAGTGCATTATGCAGAGAACTCATGTCCCACCAAATGCAAATGCAATAACAGGAGAAAACTGTTCTTGCTCTTGGCTTAACTCCTTATAAAATTAAAGAACCACCTATCAGAAACTCCACTCAGTGGCATGCAAATAATTTGATAAACTCCATAGTAGTGGGCCTTTATTAATCCAGTTGTTACCAGCTATGTAATTTTGTTGTCATTTTGTCATTTACTACACAAATTGCCTTTAGTTGCAGTAAATAATTTGTAAAACTCATGTGGTCATTTTACAAGTCTTCATTCCAAGAACCTGAGCCCACATTATTCAGTGATGCAGAGCAATGAGGGAAATCCAAAGAGAACCACTGGAATCACTGATAGATGATGGTTCCTCTTGTCTGTCACCAGCAAAAACCTCCTAACAGCAGTCCATGGCTAGGTAAGCAGGGTTTCCACATCTACCACTGTCCTATTTCCAAGCAATTCAGGCTTTTGTGTTACTGTATAAAACTAGCAAAGATGAAAACCAGACAGACATCATTGCTCAGTCCAGGTCTTAAGTAGATGCAATGAGTAGAAATTACATGCTCACTATGCCACAATGTTTATCACAGTATCCACCAACATTTGAATAAATAATTCTAAAAAAATCACACTTGGCAACTGGATTAGTAAAATAATATTTGTGTCATATTATTTTAGCAAAACAACTACAGAGCCTCTGGTTGCTTTCCCATCTTACTATTAGACATCATTAATAGATAATTTTTAATACGCAGTCTCTAGTTACATCTCTCCAAAAAGTACACCCTTCATTGCCGTGACTCGGATTTGAACCGAGGTTGCTGCGGCCACAACGCAGAGTACTAACCACTATACGATCACGGCAAGCTACCAGGAAATTCTACAAAGGGGGAACTTTTTTTCCCTAGTAGTCTACAAAATTTATACAAATGGTGCCACCTACAGTTTGCACTAAGTTTTAGCACCAGCGGATTCTGAATGCCTAAAAACAGGCTCAGGAGAGTTAAAACAACCACTCTTCTGTCTCCCAAATCTTTCAGTAAGAACATTTTTCTCCTATTTTATCAGTGTTGGGGAAAGCAAATACCAGAGAAGTCTGCCAATACGCTGTACAGCTAGATTTTGGCAAAAGGACAGGACCTACCTAATTGAAAACTGTACTTGTTGAGTCAAATGGAGCATCATTCATTCTAACATAAGTGCTCGTATTTATGGACATTCTCTTCTTTGCTTCTGTAACAAGCAAACAACACAAAAAGCACCATTTCCAGGGTATGTATTAACTGCTATGGAAGGAATACTACAGATGAAGTCTGAGGGGAGTGAGAACTCAGCATCTATCCATCAAGAAATTAAATAGCCACTATCAGAAGAGTGTACCAAATGTTCTCTATTACTGCACATTTTCATTAAAAAATAAAAATCACTGAAAAACATGGAAAACGGCAGTTCAGAAAAAAGGGTAGTAGACAAGAGCTGAAATCAGCTCACAGGGTCTTTATAGTGAACAGGACAATACAATCTCATCCTCATCTGCACGTGAGTTTATGCGTATTTGGAAGATGGCATTGTACATGTGAGCAGTTGGAACAGACCTGGAACAAAAATGATTCAGTAGTAACTCCTGTGAATTTTCTTAGACTTGTGGAACTAGAGTTTGTAGCATATTTACTTCATTTCCATATGCAAGACCTTAAATAACTTTTTTTTTTTTTTCTTTTTTTTCCCCAGTATCTTGCCATTACTGGTTACATGTTCTGCAGTGCTTTCTAGGCTGCTTTCTAAATTGAAGTTATCTCATACACTATTTTTATCTGAGACCTATATACATATGGGAATAAAATATAGGTTATAAAAAATTAATTGTCAATCACATCCATAAACCATTGAAGCTTAAGATCAGTCCATAATCCTTTGAGATGATGTAACAAGGAGTAAACACAAGGTAACAAATGATTGTTTCAATAGTTGTACTACACTGTTACTGCTTTCCACCCTGTCTTTATGCATCATGCCATTGTTTACAATTATTTTTCTTTACCCCAAAAAGATTGTTAGTACACATGAGCATGTCTAGTGCAGTACCTGTGCTGTCTTGTCATCCCAGTGATTCTCTTTCCCAGTGCCCATCCATGCTGCTTTTAATTATGCTCAGAAGACAGAAGTGAACTTTTTATACACCCAGCTGAGAAGACATTCTAAGTATCTACTGATTTTTTTGTATTAAATTTTTTGTTGTTTGACTTTTTTTTGTGTGTGTGTCTAAAAATAATAATCTTTCAAAACAAGGACTTTTTTTCTGTTAAGATACAAGCTTTGGACAAAACATTTGTCTTGTCCAGAATTAAATCTCTGGTCAAAAGAAAAAAAAATAAAATAAAATCAGAAAACCACCCTATTCCCCCTAACCGCCCCCACCTCAAAAAAAAAAAAAAAAAAAAAAAAAAAAAAAAAAAAAAAAGAAGTCAACAGCTGTATGAGAAGATCTGGAATACAAGGATTTGCAGCAGATAAAAAAGCATCTCTGTCTCTCCCTATCACATCTCAAGGGCATTTTTTACGTATCAGATTATTAGTCAATGTAAGGATGTCTCCCACTATCTCCAGTCTAACCTCTTCCACTAGCCGTTAGCATAAGCAGGGGACCAGCCTCCAGTCTGCTCACCTGTGTTTAAGCTCAGTCCCCTCAGCATAAGGCCATACGATGAGTTTATGTTGTCTCTGAAGAGAATCAGCTGCGCCAAAGTAACACATGATAGAAAAACACCCTCAGTAAATTCACAAGTAACACAGAACTGTTGGGAGTGGCTGACTCACCAGAGGGCATCGCAGCCATCCATCCTTGACAGGCTGTGGAGGTGGGCTTCATGAATCTGATGAAGTTCAACAACGAGAAGTACAGGGTCATGCACCTGGGGAGGAACAACCCCAGGCCCTGGTACATGCTGCAGATCACCCAGCTGCAAAGCAGCTCTGCAGAAAAGGAGCTGAGGGTCTCAGTGGACACCAGGTTGAACATGAGTCAGCCACATGCCCTTGCTAGTGAGAAGGCTAACGGTATTCTGGGATGCATTAGACTAAGTATCACCAGCAGGTCAAGAGATGACATCCTGGAGTACTGTGCTCAGTTCGGGGCTCCCTGTTACAAGAGGAACATGGATGTACTGAAAAGAGCCCAACAGAGGGCCACTAAGATGATCTAGAGGATTGGAGCACATCTCCTCTGAGGAGAGGCTGAGAGCTGGGACTGTTCAGCCTGGAGAAGATGAGATTTAGGAGGGCTCTTATCAGTGACCACTCCCAACACATACCCAAGGGGAGGATGCAAAGAAGACAGACTCTTTTCAGTAGTGTCCAGTGCTGGAATGAGAGGCAATGGGCACAAACTGGAACACAGGAGGTTCCATCTGAACATCAGGAAGAACTTTGCTGTGCAAGGTGACTGAAAACTGTAACAGGTTGCCTGAAGATGTAATGGAGTCTTCCTCCTTGGACACCAAAAGTTGCCTGGACATGGTCGTGGGCAACCTGCTTTAGGTGTCCCTGGTTGAGCAAGGGCATTGGACCAGACAGCCTGCAGATGTCCCTTGCAACCTTAATCATTCTGTGACTCTGTGAACCCTGAGACAGACGTGCTACCTCCACACTCAAAACCAATTAGCCCAAGACATCCATGTAGAAACCAGGAGACCCTGATCAGATCTCTCTTCTGCCTAGCTCTATTACATACATTTGTTTGTGTTTTTTTTTTTTTTTTTTTGATCTGCTTCACACTTGCTTGACCAAAAATGGATATGTTTTATAATCTTAAAATCAGAGAGATTATATCTTTGTTTTATATTGAATGAGAACCTTAATCTCCATGACTCTCAGAGTAATTCTTATGGTTCAACTGTCTATTCTGACCACATGACAGAAAATATAGGTGGTAGGTCAAAGCCCAAAATTAGCTTAATACTGTCTTTGAACTACTTAGTTTAAACTGTCACCAGTTTGCAGCAGGATCTTGAATAAGCATTTTTAAAAGGTTATTTCTCTTTGTACCGTAGGCACTCATCATAGCAAAACATTATGGGATGTACAAGAGAAAATGTATCCATAAGCACTGTTCTTTTCTATTAGAAACAGAATTCCACTGGCATTTTCTGTGCCTGGCATTTTGCTCATGGGTGCCTCCAGGCAAGAAACCTCATACCCACACACACGCATGCAGTTGATTTATCTCACTGAAAATAAAACAGAATTTATTACAGGCTGAAAAAAAAAAAAAAGGCTGCAGGCTCTTTCCTATTAAAAATACAAAGGATTAAAGAGCTTCTGATGCAACAATAATAAGGGCATTCAATGAAAATTTTAATAGCATTGGTAAGATGCTGTCCTTATGTACAATCATCACCCAAATCAGAGAAGCTGCTTTGACAAAATAACGCACAGCTGAGTTCTGAGATTGTCTAAAGAGCAATACATAATACCCTTGCAAGGAAAGGGGAATGACATAGTTTATCTACATAGTTTTCACTGCAGAGTAAATCTACCTAGTATTCACAGTTTCTGTCTTCGCTGACTGTATTTTTAATAAACAGGAAAATGAAGGGAAACAAAGTTACATTTAAGTACTGCAAAACATTCAGGCCAGCATCTGCAGGCTTTCTCTACTGCTTTGGACTGGTGCCCTTATTTGCACAGCCTAAGGTACGGGTGTGATGCATATGGACAACCCTGGTTATATGGTATTTTACAACTGTAAAACATAGATGTGTTACTGCTGCTTACATGCAGGACATTTGAACAGTCTCTGGTGTGATGGTTGCTGACTACCTTTGGCCCAGCCTTACCACTTCCGCTCTAGCAGTGGGCACACCTGGACTGAGATCCATTGGGCTTCCCAAAGGAGGGGTGCACTCCCCTGCTCCAACCTGTAGGGAACACTCCCCTCCTGCTCCCCTGCACAAGCCTCACAGAGCCACATGTGTAACATGACTGAGGCACCCAGCAAGGCTCCCATTTGGTGCATGGCAGGGGCAGTCCTCACCAGAGCCCAGAGTTCACCTCCCAAGGAAAGGGTGAACCTGCTACTCTTTCTGCTTAGCAGTCTGTCATTTCAACAAGCCTTTGGCACAGGGACAGAGTAGCCTGAGGCAGACTAGGTTTTCACTATAACTGGATTATAGAGAAGTCATGGTCATCTCCACTGGGTATGTGTTTGCCATTTGGCTACGGTAGCTTTCTCAGGCAGATTCCGCACTGAATCACAGAATCATTAAGGTTGGAAGAGACCTCCAAGATCATCTGGTCCAACCATCACCCTACCACCAATGTCACCCACTAAACCATGTCCCTGAGCACCATGTCCAACCTTTCCTTAAACACCCCCAGGGATGGTGACTCTACCACCTCCCTGGGCAACCTGTTCCAACGCCTGACTGCTTCTTCTGAGAAGAAATGTCTCCTCATTTCTAACCTGAACCTCCCCTGGCACAAATTGAGTCCATTCCCTGTAGTCCTATCGCTAGTTATCTGTGAGAAGAGGCCAATCCCCAGCTCCCCACACCTTCCTTTCAGGCAGTTGTAGAAAGCAAGGAGGTTGCCCCTGAGCCTCTTCTTCTCCAGGCTAAATAACCCCAGTTCCCTCATATCATAAAGTCATAAACGATTCTGAATTTCAAGTTAATCCATGTACAGATTGAAAATACAATTAACAACCATTATAATTAAAGCCCAGGCTGAAAAGGCTCCTTAGGAATTCATTAGAAAGCTCTTTCAACAGCAAGTAGTTTTTCCTCTTCTTCTACTAATATCACTACTACTTTTTTTTTTGTGTGTGTGTGATCTCATACTTAAATTTTCATTTTTCAGAAATGTCACCTCAGAATTACTATTTTTCTTTGACTTTGAATGCAGCTAAACTGTAATGTTTTTCTTTTGCACCTATGATTGGTCACAAATGACTATGCAAATGTCTAGTATTTTCACCTAGCCAATATCACATACCTTCTCTTGCACAAATCACTCACTAACGTAAAATTTTGTTTTTCTTTTCTGTTGTTTTGCCTTCCTCCAACTTTCAAGCTCCTTTCTGCTTACCAAAGGCCTACAATGAATGTAAAACTCCAGGTGTTCTTCTGCCATACCTACACCACAAATTACTGTCTTCTTACAAAAACAGCAAAACCTCTAAGCTGGTATATCTGTGTCTTCAACTATACTGATTTTAATAAAGACATTTATAACACAAAGAGAGCAAACAACAGAGCTAAGACCCTCAAAGAAGCAAAAATCCATGCCATCAACATAGACTTATACCCCATCACAGCTGTGTAATAGGTCTTAAAACACAACCTCTGTGACAATAGAGAGAAAATTATATTTTGCTGGCATTCACCCTACCTTGGACAAGCTTCAGCCAGTGAAGCACTCAGATTAGCATTCAGACAAAGTAGATTTATCCTTACTCCCAAACAGAAAATTTCCAAAGTTCTTATAGTAATTGTAATTTCCTACCCTGTTATCCGATGCTTCTGGTATGCAGCCCAGATCTGCCCTGGCATTTTTTACTGCCAGTTTGTGGTGCAAGTGAACGTGTCATCTGTTGTTCCTTAATTTTGCAATTTATATCCTCTTGCAAAATTCTCCGTCCCACTGAGCATCCACGTGGATCATATTCCTACAACTGAATATGCTTATGTTTGTGTTCTGTTTTTGTTTTCTGAAATGATTCTTGCTCTTAAAACAATTTTACATGCTATTCAAATAAAAGTTGGAAATTGAATTGGATAATCAAAATGAGCTTTGTTGCTTGCCTGAGCAACTTTGAGCAAGTACTGATCTCTCCCTCATTTAGTTCGTGAATTTGTAAGCTGTCCTCAAGGTTCAGAGCTAATGTCCTGGGAGGAGAAAAAGAGTTCCCTCTGCCTCCAAAAATAGACCAGGAATAGGAAAGGTCTCAGGATGTTCTGTTACTGTCAAACACGTGTTCTTAACTATAAACAGCACGTAAGTGTGACTTCCCATTTAATGTTCTGCTGTTGGTGAATTAGCTGAACTGTGTCTAAGGAAAGGATTTTTTACACATAATATTCCTCACAGTTTTTTGTTTTGTTTTGTTTTGTTTTGTTTTGTTTTGTTTTTAAACCATAACACGACAGTACTTTCAACAATATTACCAGCTTTACTAAGGCTAGGAGACTCTTGTGGGTGTTTAAACACCTGAACACCACATGCTTGAGAAGATGGCTGTTACAAAGTTTTCTAGCTCATTCAGCACCACGCGCCCTCTTCTAATGAACAAAAGAGAGAAAAAATATTTTCAGGATTTGCCAGTTCTTGCCACTGTGCTGGCTTTTAACATGTTCTTGTTGCTGGCATCAGCTTTTTATATGGCAACATTTCCTGTGCACTTACTGGTGTATGGTAGGCAAGTCTGCAGAAACACCCTTTTGCAAAGGGAAAAAATGTGCCTCACTCAGCACAGTGACACGTGAACATCAGAGGATAATTGAAAGGACCTAATAATAAGCCAGGCAGTTGAACTAATAAAACTCACTTAGAGTCTGAAAACTTTTTAACACATTAGATGTTGTTAGACCAACCATGCCTTAGTAGCAGTTTTCAGCTACACACCTGTGGCAAAGCCAGTATTTCATCAGCCTGTTTATGTTAAGTGCTTTTGGGAAGCACCAAAAGAAGCACTAAGGAGATAAAACACTAGCCTTGATGTACTCCTGTTAGAGAAGAACTGACACAGTTCATACCCTTGTGTCAGCCTGGGAGGTCATGCCTTCAAGCTCTCAAATCCCAAGAGCTATTCCAGGGACAAGCTTCATAAGCTTAAAGTTATGCTGCTCATTATAGCTCTTATCACCCTCCTAGCCCTCCATCATCATGTGCTGAGCATCAGCACTTGGCACTCCTAAGACTGAGAGTATGGCCATCTCATAAATCTTTTAGTTATTACAGGAAGAACTGCTTTGTATTTCTTTCACCACGAGCCATGAGGAATCTGTATGTGCCTTTTGTGAGGGGGTAGGATACAGTGGGCAACATGACAGCACTGAAACAAACTATCCTGTAGTCTGGCAGGGTGGGGGAAGGGGGCAGGTATGGTGTACATCCAGCCAAAATTTACGGAGTCACTTGGATCTCATCTGGTAGAGCCTCCTAGCTGCCCTGGACTGAAAGTAGTAGTGGTAGTGTGTGAGCAGTGCTACCTGCAAGGTGATGCAGCAGTGGGGCAGCACCAGGTCAGCCTGTAGGTCACACCATCAGAAAATGGAGGCTTCTGCTTCTGCCACAAACCACTGTGAGGGTGCAGGTAATGATGTTACAGCCAAGAGAGGGAGGCTGGCTGAGGAGGGAAGACCAAGGAGTCATCAAGTAGAGATTCAGGTAAGTAAATAGGTTGTTAGAAATAAATGACAAAGTCAACCAGAATTCTCACTCGAGAAATTCAAATGTAGTGGGTTGTTTCTTTTGGTGAGAGCAGGGAGAGACTGTTCCCACACTTCAGATTCTCCCCTTCAATTAGATAATATCCAGTCTTCAGGTTACAAATTGTTTTATCATTCTTGCACATTGCTATAGGGCATTCAGCTTACAACAACTGAAAATATGCATTTTCTGAAGTTTTGAAACACATTAATTTGTTAATGAAAATCAACTCCCGTTCCTGTCAAGGAGTTCAGAATAGTAGCCTGTTGCTTATCCTTTGTACTGATTTCTGGGAATGTGAATTTATGCATTTCTACTCACTCTCTACTCTTCCCTCTCCCCATTACTCTTTTTTTCCCCATTAGCCCAATTGTTTCATGTACTTATTTCATCTCGTAAACCAGCACATATTCAGAGGATTACTCAAAATGAGGAGGTCTATAAGGAAGTTCACATTGTTATATTGTATTATATCAATGTACCTTTCTTCATCATTGCAACAGGTTTTGATATAGTTCTTTTACTCATGCATATGTATCTGAATGGGACATAAGGATGGAGGGTTTGTGTAGTGGTTTGTCATGACAAACATGTGGAGAACAATGTTAACCTAGGACAATACTGGACCCTAGTAAATACATGAACAAAAGGGGACTACAAACAAGATGAAAAAGTTTTTCTCATGGAAACCATGATCAATGAAGATATAAAATCCTAGTGTAGATGAGTGAAACCTTTCTTGGTCTGATTATGATCAACCTGGCTAAAACTCTAACTATGTGTCAAACAACATAGTCATAGGCTGCAAAGCATCAATAGGCTATGAACTCACTCAGCCAGTTCAAATTAGCCCCAAAGCATAGCTGACTTACTCTGGTGTGGTAGACCAGGCATTTTTTCTCTTCCTACAGCCAACACAAGCAACCTGAGGCCAGACTCAACTCTGCTTCACATACTGTGGCTGACTTGAGAAAGCCATGTTTGGCTCCCAGACTGGGTCCTGAGCAGGGTTTCCAGCAGCACACAGGTCCAGGACTTTGCCCTCATAACCACAGGCTGACAGGTCTATATGTCACAGCACTGCCACAGACGGGAACAGAGACAGCTCTTTTTGGTTTCCCTCACCTGCAGTAACTCAGCTTCCCAGCAGAAATGGGGTTAAAAGACTAGAGAATAGCTTCTTAAGCCTTGTAGCTGCATGGCCCCGTTTGACTTTTTGCTTTAAATACAAAAATTTTGCTGATTTAACTAAAGCAGCAATCCCTTACTGACTCGTGCTTAGTAAATGAGAAGTTCAGAGAAGGGAAGAAGAAAGCACGTTGTTCATCTAGAAGCAAAGCTGCACCTCTACAACAGAGCAACATCTCTAAAAATGTTTGTTTATTTGTTTTTTAAGTTGATGCCTTTTTCATGTCCTGAAACTCCTCTGTTTTCAGTATAGCCTGCAAAGGTGCCTCCTATTTCCCCTCCTCCATTAGAGCAGAGTGCATAATAACAAAAGTGAGCTTGCCATTGTCTCCAGGGTTCTATAAGCCTAATTTGCAGCAAGAAAAGAGCAGAAGTCAGCATCACGTAAACTGCTCTTCCTCAAAGAAACCATCAGAAAATGATCATCCTCCAGACAAACCCAAAGCAAATCACTGCGGTTTTAATCAGTTGTGAGTTTTTTGTTTTGTCCTGTTTTCACATTTCACCCCAAGATGTACTCCTTGTAAGATTCCTATATGCAAGTAAAAAGAAATCATTATGAAAGAGTTACCTATATTTTAGATGGCAATAACACATGCTAAGTGATTGTCAGTTTTTAAGCATATATTGATTTACAGAAATGAATGTGACCACTAGCAAAAGCTGAGCACGCACATAGACCATTGTGGAGGAATTGCTTTTTGACAGTCTTATCCTGCAACCGATTTCGGCAACACAGTCAAAGCCAAACATTCTCAGCAGTCACCAAATTAGACCTCACAAATCACAAGACTTCTTCTAAAATTCAGTTATTATTTTTATTACTTATTTTATAAACTAGTATTTAAGTAAGATTTCAAGGTTGCTTATTATTTATTTCATCTTATATTTCTGTCATAGGGCTGGAAGCGAAATACATCATTTAGGAAATAAATTTACAGTGGCCTGGGTCAAATACAGATTTAAATTGTACCATAAAGCATTCCTTCAAAATAGCATTTTTTACTTTTAATATTTGAGTTTTATTCAACAAGGAATCAGACAATAACTCACTTTACTTAGTACAGGAATTTGAGTGTTTTGCTAACTACATAATTTGCCCTGTCCTGCAGATGAAAAATAAAATCAAGTACACAGCTTGCAAGATTATTAAAAATGCTAGTTACCATGTCCAGGAATGACTTAAAAGTTCTTAGGGGTTTCTTACAGTTCTTGCCATGCTTTACCAACTGAAAGTTAAAAACATACATTTCAGTTCTAAAAGATATCTTCCTGAGCTTTAAAGCATCTTACATTATGTCTGTTCACAGAGCATCAAGTTATCATCTCTGAGCTTCCCATCTCCTAAAAAGCCATCAAAATCTATTTTCACATAATGTATCCTGGAGGTTTACTTATGCCATGTTCAACTTTGAACATTTAAGCTCATTTTAAATGTTGTTTGAAGATCAAACAAGGTTTAACCAATCAGTACTAGAAACAGACGATTTATCTGCAACCACACTATGCCGTTCCTTTAATACCTTTCAGCAACATAAGTGCTTACATCCTAATAGGTTTTTAGCTTAAGATCTAATCATCCACTCTTGAATTAAGATGCTTGAATGAAGCCAACTCATTTGGAACTAAGCACTTTAATGTCAACAGAGACATATGGTACTGAGGCTGAATTACAAAGGATCTCTTCTGAGCCATCTATTACGGAAGCAAGACTAAGACCTCAGCATTATTATTAGTTTACTCATTTATTTGCTAGCAAATAATTGAGAGTAAGATCTTCCTAAGAAAGTGGAAATGGTCTAATAATTGCAATCTGGTGGTATAGTACATTCCCGTGTGCACTGATTAAATCTCCCCCATCCATACTTTATGACTCTATGCTCATCTGTAAAATCCCCCTTTTAAACTGAAAGAAAGAAACAAAGTAAGCAATGCAACAGCTCTAACCAAGTGACTAAAATTTTAAGTTATCAGCAATAATGTCAAGTCCTTTAACATTTATTAAGACCTCCAGGCTTTTCCTTGCCCTAGATTATTAAAGTCTTAATCTCTGATGAAATATTTATTTTAAGAGGTTGTTTATAATAAAATTTATGGTAATAAATAATGATGTCTACCAATCATAAAGTTAAGAGCAGAGGGTTTGTTCTGAAGCTGTTCCATTCTCTCTAGTCTCAATATACTACCAAGAAAAATATGCCAGTCATCTTTTGCAGTACTGGTAGGGAAAAATGACATGGACATCCTTCCAAACACATAGTTTCTCAAGCAAAAAGAGAATAACTAAAAAAAAAAAAAAAAAAAAAAAAAGCAATAAAAAGTGTACTTGAAGGTACATTTTTTGAGCTTAGGTAGGCAATTGTGAAGATGATAGATTCAATCAATATCAGTTTTCAAATCTTTATGAACATGTAAGTTATTGCTGTGAAGAAGTTGCATTTAAATTCCATTGTGTAGCTGAGATAAAACACCATGTTTTGTGGTAGTGTTATAAACAGCTCCTTCTTAAAATTTTAAGGAAGATATGGTTAGATAATAAGGTTGCATTGCCTTTTTAAGCCATGCATTACTGAGGGTTTCAGCGGACAACAACAATCTCTCTGAAGTAATCACTACCAATAGCATAGGTGCTTTCCTACTCTAGACTCTGTAAGACTGTACTGTACGGTTCAAAAGGCAAAAGAACCACCTCCCTGGTACCACCACAATAAACACCTGGTAGGTATAATTACAGAGGTAAAGAGGTGCAGTGCACTTGCAGAAAGAACATCAGCCACTTTGATCCTGTGAAGGGCTGGACATGGTTTTCCTTCCTTCCAGCAGGCTGTGAACAAAAATATGAATTCTCTATCTATATCATGCATTATATTTTTGTTTGTTTGTTTGTTTTTCCAGAAGACTTTGCAACTTGGCAAGATAAAGAGACCTCCTGTCTTTCTGCTTAGAGAGAACTTCTTGTAAAAGCCTGTTGACATGGCCAGAATTGCTTAAAATTTGCTTTATTTTTTCTAAATATTACATAAAAGTGTGCTGTTTTGATAATAGCTGTAGAACTCCATTTGTGATGTTGGAATCCATGTTATTAACTAGTTGAGAAGCAGAAAGAAAAAAAAAAAAAGTTTTATAATTGTATTAATTCTCAAAAGCTCTGCAAAGCAGAACATTTCTACTAAAAAATATTGCAAAGAGAAATGTTCATGTCATTAGGTAAATGCAGCCACTGTGGAAGTGACTATGAATTGTCTGCATTGTAGCACCACAGAGATAGTAAAACCC